>NC_081409.1:910272651-910572651 GCF_030272615.1 Cryptomeria japonica | reverse complement strand
CAATTTTAGTAGCAAGTGCCTTCTCTTCAGGTACATTCTCTTTCGGTGCCGGAACATCTTCCTTAATAGCCAAGAACACCCATTCCTTTCCATTATTAGAACCACTAGTAGCATCTTGTGCTTGTTCATCATCTGAATCAGGGACACCTTCCTCATCCGCTATGTAGCATGATTTATCTCTGTTTTTCTTGTACTTATCTTTGTTCTGATATCCAAGATTAGGATTAAGATATCTTCTAGCTCTCTCTTCAAATCTTGATTTCCTTTTAGTACATGTAGATGAAAAATGACCTATCTTATTACATGCAAAGCATTTAAAAGGTTCTTTTCCTTCATACTTACTTCCTACCAGTCCTTTAGGTACTCTTCTAGCAAATAGGGCTTCAAGTTGCTCAAATTATTCATCTTCTCTCTTCATATCATTTGATTCTTTTGCATATAAATCTTTCCAATCTTGCTTGCTGGTTGATGATGTAGATGCATGAAAAGCAAATTCAGACTTCATAACTCTAGAAGGTCCAAATTCTTCAAGCTCAAAAGAAGATAATTTCCCAACCAAGGTATCTCTATTGATAGAAGTATTAGCCATTGCCATCAATTCATTAATTACAGTAGCCTTCATCTTATAAGCTAGTGGTAAAGCTCTCAAAACTTTAGAAACTATTTCATCTTCACTCATAGTTCCACCACAAAATTCAATTCCCATAAAAATTTCATTTACCCTTTCCATGAATGTAGTAATCCTTTCATCTTCTTCCATTTTCAAGTTTTCATATCTCACTCGGTAACCATCAAGTTTAGCAATCTTAACAGTAGGGTCACCTTCATTAAGAGTCTCGAACTTGTCCCATATAACCTTTGTAGATGATTTGTCAGTTAATCCCATTATTTATTGATTAGAAAGTGCACACAAGAGGGCTTATCTTTCTCTACAATCATTCTCAAGCTCCTTATCCAAGTTTGTCAGAGAAGGATCGCCAGATGCCGGATTATAAGGTGTAACACCATTCTCTGTGATCTCCCAAATATCCTTACCGGGACATCTCAGATGAGTCTCCATCCGAATCATCCATACTCTGCAATTTGATCCATCAAGCCTAGGAATATCTCTCCAAAAGATAGCAGTAGATGAACTTGAACTATTAGTCACCATAGGATCTTCCTCAAATGGTTAAGCTTCTGTAGAGAGGACCAAAGATCTGATACCAATTGTTAGACAGTTCAAATAACTAGAAGACAACTTAGAGGGAGGGGGGTGAATCAGTTGTCACCAGATTACTGAAACCTTAAGCAATTAAGAATTTTATACTGGAACCTAAAAGATCAATACCAAAATGCATAAACCAAATACCGAAATAGCAGATAAACCAATTAAGCATAAACAATAATCAGAGAATAAACACCATCCACATGACACCAAGATTTGTATGTGGAAAACCCAATAGAGGGAAAAACCACAGTGGGAAGCCTACCCACAGTCAGATAATACTTCTGCAGTAAGTATGTGAATTACAATTGAGGGGCATGCACTTGCAAGAAGGCCAACAACCTAGAGCACACTGCTCATCACAAAAGAAGTCTCATTGACTACATAGAAATCCAGACTACAATTTGGAGGAAAGAATGAACTACAAAGATAGCATATCCTATGCTAGAATACAGTTCTGATTAAGCTCAATACCAGAGGACTAAATCCTCTTACATAAACCCAACTCAATCACCAATGATTGACCAAATCCTTGACCTAGATGATTATTACATTATTCACTCCTTACATATCCATATCCCTTTCCTATATAATCTACAATGAGGTCTTACATCATATATATACAAACCCTCGACCACAAACAATAATGTTAGCCACCAGACAATAAAACAATTATATAATTGTAAAACATGTCGACCTGAGACCAAACAAATTATATCGAACCCATAAGACATCCTAGAAACACATCAAGAAGTCTAATCCACATGTTACATTAAACTGATCCATAACCTAGATAAAGCAGGACCCAATATAGGTCCACACATGCTAAAGCAATGATCCCAATCAACCAGGTCTCAAGCATGATCACCATCAGCATCCTGAATCTCCACTAGAAGCCGTACCAACAATACTTATGCATATCATCAAAGATATTCAATAAAGCTCTGTCGGTGAAATCCTCACCGAAACAAGAAACCAAGCTTACTAGCAAACAGGATAGCATCCGATCACTAGATCAAAACCAACTGATTGAACATGAATCTGAGTAGCATGAATAAGCCAATTCCATAACCCAAACATACCAGAGCATACCAGATCATGATGATCCAATCCAACCAGAAACCAAACATCTTACCAAGACCAAAATGATACTGCTAAAGCAGCCAAAACAACTAGTGTTGACATCAATGACAAAACATCAATGCAACACATAATCAATTCCTCCAAATGGCCAACAAAGGCATCACCAACCATTCATACATTCCTTCATTTGTCTTGAATGTTGTCTTCCATTCACCTCCTTCTTTGATTCTGATCTGATGATATCCACTCTTCAAGTCTATCTTTGTAAAGTATTTGGCTCGACTCAAACAATCCATTATGTCATCCATCCTAGGAAAATGAAACCAGTATTTCACTGTGATCTTGTTTAGGACTCAGACTTTCTCTAATCAAACCTTTCTTCAATAGCTCATCCACTTGTCTATTCAACTCTTCATTCTCTGCCGGTGTCATCCGGTGTGCAACTTTGTTAGGCAAACTAGCTCTGGGAACTAGGTCCATGCAATGACAAATACTTCTCACAGGTGGTAATCCATCAGGAACATTATCTGAAATGATGTATTGTCAGCAACTCTTTTATCTCTTCTGATTGTTCTTCTTCGTGCTTTGGATTCCCAGTCTTCTTAGGAACTAAGGAAAAACACACATTCTCATGTCTCATTTCATCCACCAAATAGATTCTAGCATTCGTATAGACTTCACTCTTCAAAGGTTCCTCCAAGGGCAACAAGGTTTTCTTCATCCCATTGGCCATAAAAATGTATGTATTCTTCCTCCCATCATGTATTGCTTGTCTATTGGAATTACACACTCAGATGAGAATAATTGATGTTGTCATTGATGGCAAACCAACTGGTAATATGGTTCACAGGTTACAATGGCGACAAACATCATCTACCAACACCGGAAGACACTACAAGTTTATTCACACCGACAATAGATCACACCGGCGCTCTAAGCCGACATGGAAATAATATTGTTTTGTATTGTAATTATATTGTTTAGATGACATAATGTATTGTAAAGACTCATATATGTATGAGATCTTGTAGGTCATTTTGAAATGTAATTAGGTAATAAATGTAAGCGGTATATGAGAGCGAATAACTGTATATGCATTATGATGTAATTATTTTATGAGCGAATAAGAGAAGAGAAGAGTGAAGCAAGGTTTATGGCAGAGGTATCTGACAGAGCTTAAACCGGTACTAAATCCAGCATTGTAGATGCTATTTTGAGTAGTACATTGTCATTGGATTTAATCATCCAATTTTGTAGTTAGTGGGACTCCTTTTTATGATTGAGCAGTGAGCTCTAGGCTGTTGGCCTTCCTGCATGTGTAGGCCCCTATTGTATAAGTAATATTTATTCATATTGGCCAGTGAGTAAATATTGTGGGTCACAAATCCCATTGAGGTTTTTCCCCTACCGGGTTTCCTCGCCAAAAATATCTGTGTTATGGTGTGCATTGATGGTTATACTTTTTTTTTTCTTTACTACATTATTATTTGCTTACCGGCATATTAATTTGGGTTATAAAGTTGCAAACAAGTTTAAATATTTTGTTTACCAGTTAGATACTGATTCACCCCCCCCTCTCAGTGTCTTTGGGACTGATCAAGTATGTAATAATTGGTATCAGAGCCTAGTTCTCTATTTTCAGAAGCCTAATAGCTTGAGGAAGATTCTGAAACCAGTACCAATGGAAAGTTTGAGATAACAGTTGGAAGGAGCTCTTGAAGATTTTTATGCAAAAAAATTAAAAAATATCAAACTGGAAGATGAACTCAGAATTGCTTAGGAATTCATCAAAGCACTTCAAGATAACCTGGTTATAGCAAAGAATAAGAGAAAAGAATTACATGTGCAATTGAAAAATCAAGATGATGAAGAAAAGGAAACTCTTAGAGATGTTGCAGGGAAATTGAGACAAGAGAACTATAACATGAAGAATGAGATGCAAGATTTAACCATGAGATTATGCAAGGATATTGAAGATAGAAAGACGAATGAAGAGGATTTGGCCATAAGACTTAATGAAAGATCAGATGAATCTTTAAGGCTTAGTTATGAAAATGATATGCTCAAAACATATTTGATTCACATGCAACATGACAAAGAAGAACTTATGAGACAAGTTAGCACTTTGGAAAGTGAGTTGGTCACTGCAAATGAATACAAAGATAAATTCAAGAAGAGTTCAAATAATCTTTATGATATGCTAAAAAGTAAAAAACCTGATGGAGAAATAGTTGGACTTGGATTTGAACATGGAGAAAGTTCCGGGACTACAAACAATCATGATCACAACAAACTGGTAAGGCAACCTAATGCTTATATGGAAAATGTTTTAATTGCAACAAATTTGGTCATAGAGCAAATCAATGCAGATTTAGGAATAATTAGAATACAAACTCACCCACTAGTCAATGTTCCAAATGCAATAAAAATGGTCATAACTTAGACAAATGCAAAAAGAATGTGAAATGCTATGTTTGTGGTAGATTTGGACATTTATTTAATCAATGCAGAACTCAAATTGGTCAAGGTTATGGAAAATCTATTCAGAGAAACAATGTAACTTGTTATGCATGTAACAAGATTGGGAATATTGCAAAATTTTGTAGAAGCAAGAGTGTACCGACGAACAATAAAATATCTAATGACAAAGGAAAAGAAAAGGTGACTGAAATCAAGCAATAATTTTTTAAACAATGGATTAGGAAGAGAGATCAGAGGAATGATGAATCTATGATTGCACCGATAGGAGATTCTTCATCTAACTAAGGAATAATCCTTAGGGGTATGACAACCAATTCAATATCATGCATTTACCCTCGGTTGGTGGTAAGAACTTATAATTCTTCTTTACCGGTAGATATGTGGAGTTTTCACTTCACCATCAAAGCATTTATTACGGTTGCAAGTTAACTTTTTGGTTATAAAAGCACGGTAACTTCTCATTTCATCTCACCTAGCATTCAAGCATTCGAAGAGAGAAAAATTGAGAAAAGGCATTCTAAAGGTGAAGCAACAAAGGTTTTTCAGATCATTCAAGGATTTCTTAGTTAAAAGGTATTTATCTTTCACAATGGCTTCTTCATCCTCCGTTCCTAAATTCATAGCAAAACCTACCATTGTGGAGAACATAAAGTGACCTAGACCCATTTTCAAGATAATCCTTAAGATAGCAAAACTGGATGACTCCATTGGTGCATTTTCTAGAATCTTGAAGGGAATTGCGTTTGTTGAAGACCCAAGGGCATACATACATTGCTACATAGAGAGTTTAGGGTCCAAAGATTTGAAAAACATGTACATGAATGTTATCACTAACAAGAGGGGGGTAGTGAAACTGAAACACTAGGTAGTTGAGGATTTAGGTTTCAATGATATCCTCCATATGCCGGAATTCTCAGATGAAACTGTTCACTATGTTCTTACCAGGGTTCATGGTGAATTTATGTGGTTGGACTTAGTTTTTAAGTTTACTAAGGAAGCTATAGGGGCTATTACTGGTTTACCATCCACCGGCACTAGGCCTAACAAGAAGAAGAAAATCCCAAACAAAGATGTTATGAGCTTAACCAGAGCTACATTTGATAATAGGTCACTTAGGGTTGATGATATAAAGGATAACAATGTTAAGTTTGCAAGTATGGTCATTGGTTATAAAGTTGCTCATACTAACAGATTGAATTTTGTATCTAGTTCTTGCATTCATAGTGCTCATGAGATGATATTAAACAATGTTAAAATTGACATCTGTGAATGGTTAAAGGATGAACTATTAGAGAATTTGCACAAAATCAAAGGTGATAAGAAAGGAACCTTCAAATTTGGAAGTCTGATTGTTTGTTTAATGCTTTACTTTTCAAAAGAGATTCCCAGTATAGGACATAAGGATTTTGCCTATGATACTTCTATTGGAAAATAGATAAAGGAGTGAATTACCGGTATGGGATCTGATGGTGATGAGTTGGTGAAAGACTATTTCAAGAATTTCCAAGCCAAAATGAGACAAAGGGAAAGGATTCCCCAAAGCATTGTGGATAAATATTATAAACATATATGCTTTGTAGTGAAAAGAGATGAAATTTGGATGGAGGCAGTAAGACCCAAAACTATTTGGAATACTGAAATGGGATATGAGGTGGATTCACACATCTTAGATTCATATGCTATAATACTCTTAAATGCTCCACCAGAACCATCAGAAGAATTTTTTGGAAATGCTAAAACAATTGAGAAGGAAGTAGACATGCAAAAGTAGAGGAAGAAAAGAGAGAAACTAATAAAAGATGCTTCTAAGTTGGTAAAGGACGTTACAGAAGGATTGATGAATCTTGGTGGTATTGTTGCTAGTGTGAAAGAAAGTCAATTAAAGAAGAAACCAGTAGCTCACATTTCCCCTGTGGCTACTTCATCTAATTCTGACACTAATCATGCAGCCGAGTTCAAGAGAGTGGACATGAAGAAAAGAAAACCCTCATCGACACCTGCTCCATCTCCCAAGAAGTCAAGGACATAGAGAAAGAAACAATAGGCTGTAAGAGAGCCTAGTGGTCCGAAGAATAAAGTAACTCCAAGGAAGAAATCTGAACCTAAGGCACTAGATACTCTTTCACTGGAAGAGTTGATCAATGAAATCACCCAAGATGGTAACCTTGGCAATATGAATAAATTTTATCATTCTTTCAATGATTCAGATAAGGAAACCATAGAAGAAAGTATTATTTTGTATCTAGACATATACAAGAAGGTTCTTATTGAAGTTGTAGATGTTTTGCCAAATGATTTATACTTAAGATTAGAGGCTAAGAGAATGTCTGTCATGGAGCTTGACAAGAAATTAAATGTAGAAGCTCTATTAGTTGTGCATCCTATTAATTCCAAGAAGGAAATTGATGATCTAATATCTGAAGCCAATAGAATAGTTTTTGTAAGTGGTCACTGACAAGTTAGTCTTATGACCGGTAGAGTTAAAGAAATAGCAGATGAAACAACATATAAGTGGGATATTTTTTTGTTGAGAGAGAGAAGAAAGAAGAGAAGGATAGACATAAAGTAGATAAGTATTTTGCTAAGGTATATCAGAAAGTTGATAAAGGTAAAGGGAAACTTGGAAGTGTACCTGATATCACGGTCAAGGATAACCTTCCTCCATTGACACATGACACCCCACCAATAACCTCAAAGGCACTAGCACAAACTGATAGTCAACCTGAAGAGAAGGGAGAGGAAATGAAAAAAAGATAACATTAATCCAGAGTTAGACATTCTTTTTACCATGAACGTGGACACTCAGGATTTTAATATTGTGTTGGATAAGGAAACTATATAGGTAAAGAAAGCTGAAACTACAAATGTTGAGATCTCTTAGTCACCAGTCAACACTGTTGACTCTCAATAGAATATTGAGATTCTGGAAGAAGCAGTAGCAGAAAAGGGACATGAACCGAGTATATCTGAATCGATAGTCAGCAAAGCAAATAGTAAGGATGATAGCAAGGTTGAAAATAAGAATTAAGATAAGAAGGAAGAAACAGTGAATAAAGAAGAGGTTAATGATGGAAGCAAGATAACAGAAGTGGTTAAGGCTAATGTGCAAACATCCGGAGAAGATAAGAAACCAACTGCAGAACCTAGCTCTCCACCTAGCACTTCCACCATGGATTATAGACCAACAAATGTTACAGATGTACTTTTAGATTCAATAAAGAAGATCACAGAATGCAATGCCTTAGCATTTAAGGCTATTGATGATACTTTACCAATATTGCAGATGATTGCACCGTCATGTAAAGTTGATAAAATAAATGAAGAGACTGTTAAGGAAAGAGTGAATAAGGAGAAAGATGAATTCTTTGATTGCACCGTCATGTAAAGTTGATAAAATAAATGAAGAGACTATTAAGGAAAGAGTGAATAAGGAGAAAGATGAATTCTTTGACAGGACAATTAAGGAATGTACTGGACAGATTGATTCTTTATTACCAGCACAAAATTCCACCATTTTGGAATACAAAGAGTTGTACAAGGAAGCATGTAAGCCTCACCATCTAACTGAGGATATTGATAAGGATATGAGGAAGACACAAAAAGAATTTGATGATATAGCTAATAATATGATAGGTTCTTTGGAACTTACTTCAGTTTTGGATTAGGAAATAGCAACCTATGAAGAGAAGATTGAGAAATTGGAAAGGGAGAAAGCAAGGTTGAGAATGAAAACCTGGGAGTTGAAGAACAAACATGGTCCTAGATTGGACAACTTATTAACACACCAGAATGAGCTATCTAAGGCATCTATTCAAGGCAATAGATCACTGGAGCAACAGATGCATTATCTGACTGGGATGATCCGATATACGGAGACCATAATTTATGATTGTACTAAGTTTTTGCAAGGTCTTAACTTAGTTTTGACAAACATTTTTTAGATTGTACATAATCGGTTACAGGTTTCTAGGTAAATTTTGAATTCTTTGATTCTTTTAACATCCTTTGTCATTGATGTCAAAGGGGGAGTAGTGGTGTATGAGAAAAATGAACAGAAGGAGGTCATTTTCTAAGGGGGAGCACAATCAATTTTTGAACTTTAATTTTGGATATCAATTTTTGGATTTTTCTCATGAGTGTTGCCATCAATGTCAAAGGGGGAGATTGTTGGCATTACACACTCAGATGAGAATAGTTGATGTTATCATTGATGGCAAACCAACTGGTAATATGGTTCATAGGTTACACTGGTGACAAACATCATCTACTGACACTGACAGACACTACAAGTTTATTCACACCGGCATCCAGTCTACATCGACACTCTAAGCCGACATGGAAATAATATTATTTTGTATTGTAATTATATTGTATAGCCAACATAATGTATTGTAAAGACTCATATATGTATGAGATCTTGTAGGTCATTTTGAAATGCAATTAGGTAATAAATGTAAGCGGTATATGAGAGCGAATAACTATATATGCATTATGATGTAATTATTTTATGAGAGAATAAGAGAAGAGCAGAGCGAAGCAAGGTTTATAGCAGAGGCATCTGACATAGCTTAAACTGATACTGAATCCAGCATTGCAGATGCTATTTTGAGTAGTACATTGTCATTGGATTTAATCATCCAATTTTGTAGTTAGTGGGACTCCTTTTTGTGATTGAGAAGTGAGCTCTAGGTTGTTGGCCTTCCTGCATGTGCAGGCCCTTATTGTATAAGTAATATTTATTCATATTGGCCAGTGACTAAATATTGTGGGTCACAAATCCCATTGAGGTTTTTCTCCTACCGGGTTTCCTCAGCGAAAATATTTGTGTTATGGTGTGCATTGATGGTTATACTTTTTTTTTCTTTACTACATTATTATTTGCTTACTGGTATATAAATTTGGGCTATAAAGTTGCAAACAAGTTTAAATATTTTGTTTACCAGTTAGACACTGATTCACGTCCCCCCCTCTCAGTGTCTTTGGGACTGATCAAGTATCTAACACTGTTGATCAAACTATCAAGGTCTACCTAACAAAAGGTGACAAATATCCATAGGCATAATATCACACAAGACTTCATCGTGATAATTCCTAATTTTTAATTTCACAAAACATTGCTCACTTACTAACAACTTATGATCATCTTGAATCCATGCTATCTGATAAGGCTTAGGGTGTTTCAATCTTTCCAAATTCAACTTATTCACCATCTCATCTGAAATAAGATTATCTGAAGTACCACTATCAATAACAACTAAATATAACACTTATCGGATACCTCACCTCTAGTCTTGAACAAATTCTTCCTCTGCAAGGGTTCTTTATCTCCTTCGATATGACACAAATCTCTCCTCATCATCAATAGTTCTCCATCTTCCAGTTTATTAGCTGATCTAGTGGGGATTTCTTCCACCACTTCTATTCTCCCAATATTCTCCGTCTTCTTACATTCAAAAGAATGATGTCCTTCTCCTCCACACTTATAGCAAGTTCCTCTAAACACTATCTTGTCTTGTCTTCCACTAGTACATTTGGAGAAGTTTTTCGACGATCGTTCATCGGAACTCAGACAAATAAACGTTGGAATTCTCACATATTTGTTCATCACTATTTTTTCATCAGTGATTCCGATGACAAGATTCACCTCAAAATTCAGACAACAACACATCTGAAATTTCTATGCACTCGTAGCATGTTTTTTTGACGAGGAGACATTAAAATTCTGATCTCGTTGCATCCCTTATCACCATAATCTATGTCGATGACCCTTTATATATCATCGTAACCTTTGCCGATGTATTTGTACTTTGGCAATTTCCATCGAGATAAGTCTTATCGATAGCCTCATTGGCTATCGACAAGATAAGATTTCTCCATTGCTGCTAGGCGACATGTTTGTTTGACAAGGAGATGTTGAAATTATGACCTCGTTGCATCCTTTATTGCCGTAACCTTTGTCAATAACCCTTTAACGTCGTAACCTTTGTCGATGCCTTTTATTTTTTCCAGTTTCCATCAGGATAAGTCTTACCAATAGCCTCATCGGCTATCGGCAAGACATGATTTCTCCATTGCTGCTAGTGTGTGTTCTGCTGATGGACCATCTTCAAGGAGATGTTGGAATTTTGACGATTAAGACGATGGAGGAGGATGCATCCTACGACATTTTTTTCATCACAGGTATGGCAACATCGTCAATTGTCTTGTGGTGTAAGTCAAAATTTGGACCTTCCCCAACATTTAAAAAAAAAAAATCCCAACTACTTTTGTCTACACTGATGACCCTTTATTGTCGTAACCTTTACTGATGGATTTTACTTTTTGCTAGTGTCTATCGGGATAAGTCGTATTGATAGCCTCATTGGCTATTGACAAGGTAAGATTTCTCCATTGACACTAGTGTGTGTTCTGCCGATGGACTTAAACGGTGTATGCTCTCATGATCACATGCTTCTACTTACCGGTGTTACCATCAGGTTGACTTTTGCTGATTACAAAGGATTAATATCAGCATCACTAATATCAGTGAACTTACAAAGGATTAAGCGCAGTAGGTACTTCATTATCAGGAAGATAAAGATGAAATAGCTACAAGAATGCATGAGAAGACTTATCATAAGGAATCATAATAGTAAATGCCAAAAATGTCTTGCAACTAGTACATAAAGCATTCATAAATAGTCATAGAGATAGTCATATTGTTGTTTAAAAATACTATCAAAGGAGGATATTGTTGGTGTAAATAATTATTCATCTTGGATATTATTACACTTTACTTAGGAAATTCATTTCATAGTAGTTTGGGTATGAGACACTTGGGTGTTTGTGCCACATTGGGATAGTGTGTGTAGGAGAATTTCCACCTTTTATGGTGTTGATCTTATCTTGTTGTTACATTCCACCTCATGTGGAATATTATATTATTTCTCCTACCTACCCACACCTATTTCCTACCTACCCTTATTTCTTATTGAGACACATGTCATGTTTGTGTACTCACATATCCATTAGCATTGCCTATATAAGTAGGCTCATCTACATTGTTTGTACGAGAAATCAATCTATATCTTGTAATGATCTAGTTGATCATATTTTGCATCTTGATAGAATACAGTTTATTTCTATCATCTATTTTGTCTCTCTTATTTGTGCTTTCCATTGCCTCTAGATCTTGGAAAAATCTCACATGGTATCAGAGCTAGTCCATATCTCACATAGTATCAGAGTTGGTCCATGTCTCACATGGTATCAGAGCCATTAAAGTGCCATTGGTTTGCCAATTGAGAGAAATTTGGGGTTTTGCATTTTGGAGCTTTCTATTGCAGGTTATTATTGAATCTTGATGGGTCAAATATGAGGACACCATTGGATTAAGGAGGTCCAAGAAAGTCAGTTTTTCCTTTTGTTTCATCCAAATCGAACTTCAGAGGCCAAATCTAGAGGCATTTGAAGTTTGAAGTTGCGGCGGAAATTTTCCAGAAATTATAATTTTGCAGACAATTTTCAAATAGCGATATCTCACTCATCCAGACTCCTTGTTTCGAGCAATTTTTTTGTTTTGGGGTAAAATTGTGTGATCTGTAGAGTGGTGTAGGAGGTTTCTGATTTTCAAATAGAGGTTTTTCGGAAATCATGAAATCCCGATTTTTACAACTTTGGAGGCTTCATTTGGGCTCATATGGATTCCTTTTTAGGTGCCATTTTTTTGAAAGTGCATAATTTTTTGTCTACTTTCATAATATGCCATTTGTTTGCAGTGATTTTTAGTAGAAATTGTACTTTTAGTATTTGGTCATTTTTGGCCTATTTGGTACTTGCATTTTGCTTGGATCTTAGTTTAGATCACTTGCAGTATTTGTTGAATTCTCTTATATCTAATTTTGAGAAGTTGTAATGATTGAAATTAAAAAGTCCACTTTGCCATTATTTGGAAGTGCCAACATGATCTTTTTATGGGGGGTCAATTGTTCATTTATATCTCTTGGTGAAATTCCATTCAGAGGCATATTCATTTGTAGTATTCTACATGGCTTCTTTGTTGGTGGCATCATTTTCATGTTTCCACATTTGAATATTTTATCATGATGTATGCTCTTGCATGAGCAATGTTGTACTTGCACTATCATAAAGTGCCACACAACTTCGTATCTTGTCATTGTTGACTATTTGATGTAATCCTCTTGTACACATAGATTAGGAATATCTTGTGAGACTTGGTGCATGACTCCAGTTGAGACTTTGATTTTTACACATTTTTGCATGGCTCCCATGAGACTTGGATTGTACCAGTATTTCTTCTATTTCTGAGTATCTAGATGGTGCTCACATTAGGTTATCTCCATGCCTGATCTTCATTTTGTTGCAATGAGTGATTCATCGTCATCAACTTGGTACCTGGTTTTGTCACACTTGGACATTATTGGTGCAACATTGGCTCTCTTTCTTCCTTAGGGGGAGGAATTTTGGTCATCATCATTGGACCATCTTTGTAGGAGATTCAACATTAGGGGAGGCTTCATGGTCTCTTCTTCTCTCTTATGGGGGGGGGACATAGTTTTGTTCTTCTCATTCATAATTGAGAGCATTATGTGCTTTCATCATCTCTCTTTTGGGGGAGGGTTTTTTCCCATTGGGTTTTTCTCTCTTTCCTCACTTTATGGGAGATTGCATTTTCATTTGTACATGGGTACCTAACATGGCCTCGTAGCCGGGACCCATCTTGCATTTCTTAGTTGCATTGTAGACTTAAGTGCATTCCTCTAAGTTGCACTTAAGGGGCCCTGTTGGTGTAGAAATTATTCATCTTGGATATTATTACACTTTACTTAAGTTTACTTAGGAAATGTATTTCATAGTAGTTTGGGTATGAGACACTTGGGTGTTTGTGCCACATTGGGATAGTGTGTATAGGAGAATTTCCATTGTTTATGGTGTTGATCTTATCTTGTTGTTACATTCCACCTCATGTGGAATATTATATTATTTCTCCTACCTACCCTTGTTTCTTATTGAGCCACATGTCATGGTTGTGTGCTCACATATCCATTAGCCTTGCCTATATAAGTCTACATTATTTGTATGGGCAATCAATCTATATCTTTTAATGATCCAGTTGATCATATTTTGCATCTTGATAGAATATAGTTTATTCCTATCATCTATTTTGTCTCTCTTATTTATGCTTTCCATTTCCTCTAGATCTTGGTAAAATCTCGCATGGTATCAAAGCTACTCCATATCTCACATGATATCAGAGCTGGTCCATGTCTCACATATAAAATAAAGATAGAGACCTAGAACTTAATATCCAGTCATGGATAATAGTGTAGGGTTAGGTATAGTCCTAGACCTTGTTTAAAGGGAAACATATGATATTTCACATGCATAAGGAAAACTCTACAAAATAGTGAGCAACAAGACTATCAAGAACAATATTTTAGTCTTAGGCATACACAGCTCAAGGAGATAATGATTAATAAAGAAAGTGCTTACAAATATATATCTATTCATAAAAGATAATCATCTGAGTTGGAGACATGAGAATATTGTAGAACACAAAGTAGACAGTGCCATCATAAGGCATACACTCCATTTCAAAGCCCCAAACTTAAGGACAATACAAAGAGATTCTATCAATGCCAATTGTAGTCCATAAAAGCCTTGTTGCAAAGCAAATCAAAGACAAAGTACAATCATAGAGAGATAAGAAGATCAAGTCTATCAAAGAAAAAAAGTAACTCAAAGGCATTCAAAGATGTAATGGTCATAAGGCATGCACAAAGGCTCAGTACAATAATGATACAATGTTGCAGACCAGGAATGAGGAGTGAAGAATAAGGATTGTGATAGAAATCAGGTTCTAAATATAGAGGCACATGACAATAAGTTTGAGATTAGACAATGCAACATGGAGATATGATCACCTCCTATGAGAAATGAAAGTGTAGTTATGATAGTATTTTTTAGTAGATTGGACTACCATAAACATGCACATGGAAATTACTAAAGCATGGGAGTTTCAGTTAAGTGAACTTCAAGTTATAATGTAAGCTCTTAATATCATTCATCAGTTCAGGTATTAGTTTTTAGAGAAAATGTGGATTTCTAAGTTCATCATCAATTTGAGGCCTAAAAAGGTGGAGTTTTGAGGATACTTTCATTTGTTCTACATCAGTTAGAAGCCCCTCATAGGTAATACATGAGACAAGATGGCTTTTAGATAATTTAACAGCTAAGTTATCGAATCGGGTATGCATATAGATACAAAATCAAGTACGGATTCATGAAATTGGCAAAAAATAAATCCTTGGGTATGGGTACAGGTACATCTGTACACACACACATACACACACACATATATATATATATATATATATGACATAAAATCTATTCCAATGATATAAAATTAGCTGAGAGAAAATGTAATATTGAATTTATTTAGTTTATGACAGACTCAAATGAAATCAAAGTAAACACTCATACAATGAATTGCATAGATCCAAAAATTGATTTGATTAATGATGCTCAATTAGGTCTTGAAATCCTCAGAAAAATATTGACAATACCAGATCTAGTCATCAAGATGGTAGGATGACAAAATCTAGTGATAAATAATGCCACTATAACTATTGGAAGATCTCAGAGCTGATTACTAATCAATATGATAACCAGTTGACCAATAAGAAATCACTAATAGTAGTTTCACATCCTTATGATAGTATGAAGAAATAAACAAAAATAGAAATAAAGATCAGATTGCACCAATGATGATAGGCTGTGTATTTATGACAATTGCAATTTGAATAGCAATTTGGGTCAGATCACACCCCTTACAAAAGGTTGTAGCGTATATGAGATAGCAATTTAAATTATACACTTTGCAACCACCACTAATTTATTAATTTGCCCCAAAATTAGGCACAATAGATGATGAATAATCATTGAGGACCTAGCCACCTAAGAAGGACGTTGGAGTAATCCAAGGGGAATCAGGCTCGGACTAGGACCCTGGCAGAATCAGAATTAGGATCCAGGAGTTTTAGTGAAGAATCAATAACTTAGTTTAATAGTCAGTTTCCAGTAGTTCCACCTCCTTTTATGCATGCTCTTTCTTCAAATTCGACCCAAAATAAACTCAAAATGAACAATGAATGAGAAAAATGAACAAATGTTAAGGATTGAATAGAGAAAGTATGTCTATTCTAGAACAAAATAAACTCACAAAACCAATGAGGCATGCATTCAATTGTAATGGGGAACTATCTCATAGAAGCATGTTCACAACCCGCAACACTGAATATGTAACCTGCAAACAAGATGCTTAGCATCAATAAGATTAACAGTGGAGCATAATGAAATATTGAAAAGTGTGTTACTTTATTGAGCTTCTCTTTGTTTCAAGAATAGTTTAATATTCTCTACCTAACAGGGACAACCACATGAAGGTGGAAGATCATTTGGCTCCTCCCCCCTCTAATATCACTCTAAATTCCCCATTAATGTCTAACATTCTTTCATCCATTAATGAAACATAAAATTCATTCATTATCACATAATATTCATTGATATTCATTAACACATAACATTCATGAACATTCATTAACATGTACCATTCATTAACATTCATTAACAAGTAACATTCATCAATATTCATTAACACATATTATTCATTAACATTCATTAACACATAAGTAAATTCATTAACACATAAAATCCAGTTGTTCCAGTTGTTAAGATATAATAAGATTACAATCATTTTTTTTCTTTCTTTTTGAAGCTTGGAGGTAAAGAATAATTGGACCATCATTGTTGTAATCATTTGTCCCCTCTTCAGTTCTTCTGTCCTATGCTCATGATCTAGTTAATGTATGCCTAGTCCTATACTCACGATAAGGACGCATATGCAAAGGGGGGTCTACTGCAATAACAAAGAAATGGGTTAAATTCATGAGTTTTTTTTTTATTATTATTACAAGTATTCCATTAATTAAAAGAAAATTATAGGGGTCCTCTTTACCTGATGGGGCCACATAATCTTCCTGATCATTTTGTCTAGCCTCATCCTCACCATCCTGAACACCCTTTAAATCCTTTGGAGTTGAAACATAAAGGTTACATTAATCAATATACCAATTGCAATTAAATTCGTTTAAAGGAATAACAGTGGTCATCTTTACCTAGTGGGGACCCATCATGTTCCTGATGTTGTCTACCTAGATCATGCTCAACTTGTTCACCATGGTCTACATGCTCTAAAATAAAATGAGGGCTAGCCGACACTCTATCTGTCTCCATCTCCTATGGGTGGCATGGTTCTACTATAAGGACACCATGAATAAATTATGTAATGACATTAGAATTTAAAACATAATGAATTAATTATGTGACCATATATATAAGTGAAATAAATTTCTATCAAGAAATCAATATCAAATATATAATATCTAATCGTATACCAATACATCTCATTCATGTCATTTCTCTTCTTCTTCATCCAACTCATCATCATGACCATCATCATCATCATCATCATTGTCGTCGTCGTCGTCATGGTCATGGTCATGGTCATGGTCATGGTCATGGTCATGGTCATGGTCATGGTCATGGTCATCATCATCATCATCATCATCATCATCATCATCATCATCATCATCATCATCTTCATCTTGTTCTTCTTCATGAACATTTTCGTCAGAAACATCATCAACTAACTGTCGATCGTGATCATCATCCACATCATCTTCTACTTCTTTGGTATCTTCTTCTTTCATCACATTATACTTTACCGACCTTCCTCTTGGATCATGTCTAACAACAAATGACCAACCCAGTTTATGAGGAACCTCTGAGTAAAATACCTGCTCACATTGGCTTGGAAGAACGTAGGGCTCATTTCCAGCTCGCTCAAATGACCTTATATTAACCATTGCAAATCCATTATCATGTTCAATAACAGTTTTGTTAGGATCATTTTCATTCAATCGTAACCTACATTATTGGACAAAGAAAATGACTAATTTGAATGACCTAAAGTCACACTCAAGTATATCATCCAAAATCCCATAGTATCGATTTTCTGAGACTCAAGGATGTATGTCACTTCTAGACGAAACATTAGTCACCTAAAATACTGCACTTATTCCAGAATCACAAGTTTTCTTCATGTCATCCAACTTTTTGATGTGAAATTTATGACCATTGCACCACATAGCTTTGTGGTGTTTCACCAGTAGAATGTCAAACATATATAATATGTACATCATTACAATTGGAAGAAAATTAAATAATATTGGTGATTAATATATTTATACGTACATATTTATCTCTTAAACTATATGCTAAATCAATTTCTCTTTGTGTAACATTGGAATCTCCATTACGGTGAGCTTCTTTAACCAATGAAGGCACACCTTCCTATGTTAATGCATGACCAGATTGTTGACATAGTTGAATCCATACCATCATCCAATCAAGATTGTTTGTAACATACAAATGTAGTGCATCCCACTCTCGACCAACTATACAAAAAAAAAACTAAAAATTTACAACTAAAGTATATTGAACATTACGAATAAATTAAGTGCAATATATATAAAAATAAATGCAATATCGAATAATTACCTCTCAAAATAACTACAGTATCGAATAATTACCTCTCACTTTTCTCATTGTACCTTTCCCCATCATGTTCTCCCCTTCAAATTTGTTAATGGAGTTGGGATCCCAAATACGATCTGCACGGATCTTTGTCATGAACTTAGGAAGGTATTCAGTAATGTACACCATAGTCTGGTATACCATATATCCCTCCACCATAGAACCCTCAGGATGTGCTCTTTGTCGAACCAAAGACTTCAAAAATTTCAAGTGCCTCTTAACCATCCACATTGACCTTGTGTGTACAGGTCCACACAATTCAATCTCCTTAACTTGGTGTATGAGGTAGTGTTCTTGTGCATTGAAAAAAGTTGAAGGTAGACACTTTTGCATTTCACACATTAGATGAGGAATTTTTCTCTTCCAATATTTTATATCTTCTTTATGGATTTCTTTAGATGACAACCACCTACAAGAGATTCAAGATGCAAATATATTAATGATACTTAATAAAATAATATACAATATATTATAGAACAAGTAATATCACTACAAATTGAACAAATATCACTACTTACCTCATGTATTTTCCAAGATCATATATAACTTGCTTGACATTATTGTCAAAGTGGTCTGGGAGAGATAGAGGTAGAACATATTGCAACAATTATAAAATGATCTTTTTCATTGTTTTCTAACATAATACAATGAAAAGTACATGCAGTATACAAATATATAGTAAATACATAAGAACATGAATTACCTTAATGAAGGTATGCCAATCATGTGTTTTCATCCTTGGCCCAAATTCACTTTTCTTTGTTATGATATTGTTTACGTTTGCAGCTAATCTTGTGGGAAATTGAATTTTTGTATGACTTCTTTTATAGCATTGTTTTGTTGCTCCATTAATAACCAAGAAAGGGCACTTATATTAATCTGGTCTCCATCGCTATTTGATTGAATGACATTTTTCATTGCATGATTGGATTCCTGAATGTTACTACCAATTTTGATAGTTTTTTCTTTGTCACGCCTTCCATCCAATATTTTCCATAATATCTCTGTTATATTCTTTCTAATATGCATAGTATCAAACAAATGCACAATTTGTAGCTTCTCGTACTAGGGAAACCTACTAAATTGTCTGGGATAACTCTTTAGTCCCTTTGGAAGGTGGTCATTAATACCTTGATGACCTTCACGAGGCATATAATATGTTAAAAAAGTTAACAATGATGATGATCATCAATTACATCATCAGTAAATAAAACACAATATAAAAATATAAATTCCAAACATAAACCATTAGATGGAATGACATTACCTTGACGATTAATTCTATTATATTCCAATTGCCATAGGTGAGGTCTCATTCTTCGTGGCTTTGATGTAGTCTCTTCTTTCCCATTGAAAAGATGTTTTTCAGTATTTCGCTACTTATGATTTTTGTGGAGGAAGTGCCTATACTCATCAAACACTTGCTTTCCTAAACTTTTTGAATAACGATATTTCATCTTTGGACCACAAGCTGGACATGCAAATTTTCCCTTTGTTTGAAGACCTACAAGATCATGTATAATTGGATTAAATATGATAATTTTTATATTTATAATTATGCATAAGTTGATCACTATAACATACCAGAAAAATGTGTTAGCCCTGGGGCATCATGAATTGTCCATACAAGCATTGCATGGAGTTGAAATTGACTTTGTCCTATTGGTATAGAGATGACATACATAGTAACACCATTCCATAACTCCAACAACTCATCGATAATAGACTCAATATATACATTCATATCTTTAACTTGGTACTTACCTAGTTGAATGAACAAAAAAATTACATAATTATTATGACCATTTTGCTACAATATTTATAATTTAATGTGGATGACTATTAAATGAAAAATACTTGGAACAATCATTGCCAACATTATGTGCTCCCTCTTTACTGACATCCATGGAGGAATGTTATTATTGATAACAAAAACAGGCCACATCGAGTAAGTAGATCTCAACTCTCCAAATGGATTGACACCGTCCACTGCCAATGAAAGCCTGAGATTATGAGGTTCTTCTTTAAAGTGTGGCCACTTTTCATCTATGTCCATAAACACAGAACCATTCATAGGCATTCGAATAATGTCATCTCGACTTCTATTGCATGCAAGGTAATCCATAAATTGCGCCAAGCTTTTGCACCTAAATAATCATTGCAAATGTGGAATAATGAGAATATAATGAACAACCTTGCGAGGCACCTTTTTTGTTAGTTTATCTGTTCAATATCTACTCATATGAACAACTTATCAATGGACGATAATCATGCCCCCCTTCAATATGACCATGTCGCCTACAATATTTCTCAGCTGTTGTGATTAGAAGTCTTCTAGTCTTTAAGCCCTTACAATTTTTGGAGGGACAATAAAATTTTCCATCACCTTTTCTTTTCAAGCTAGACCACAATCTAGCAATTGTGTCCTTATTTTGTTCTTTGCTGATATTATCTTACATTATCTTTCTTTACAGGCAAAAAAAATCATGCTATGGAAACTTCGATCTATAACCTTCACAAACTAAGCAAAACGATGTTGCAAGTATGAAAGTATTCTTAGAACTAGTTATAAAGAACTTGAAATTTTAGTTATGAAATGATGTTTCAGTATAATATACCAAATTGAAATACTTAAACATAGAAAAATTGAAAAACGAACCAAAACCATTGAACATTAAACACAGTAACATCATGAACACCATTCATTGATAGATCACAAGAGCAACAACTATATTACAACAATGTCAAATCACTCTGATAAGATCAAAGTAGTGAGAAGGTCAAGAAGGTTCGCAAAGATTTGAGGGATCCTATAGCCTCTCTACGTCACTAGGATTCTCTAGAGTTTGCAGACTAGGCCAAGGCAGTAAGTCAATAGTAGCTATATTTAAAGGAGCTTGAAGGTGACCAGCTCCCATCCATCTGTAATTTGGCTCCTGTAAACCAACCATCAGTTGGGAAACTTGAAGGTGGCACTAAGATGAGATAAGGCAGACAAAGATCCTCTCAAGGTGTAGATTAGAGGATAGAAAGCTTATCAGACATTTCTTGGAGTAATAAAAAATGCAAATGTGATTGTGGGTACTTATCAAATGGTTTTCAAGATTCCTTTGAAGCAAAAACATGTTTTGTTATTAGATGGTAGATATGGATGAGCTTTCATTTTGACAATTTTTTCCAAAATGTATGCTTCAAAAGTATCTTAAAGAATAACTAGGAATAGTGGAGTCCATTTTTGTGTTAGAGGTTTTGTTCAGTTTATATTGAACCCATTAAGTAGATTATAAACATTTGTATTCATAAGGAAAAGAAAAAGTTACAAAAAATTTGAAATCTGCACTATCGACAAAAGTCAACCCGATGGTAACACTTAAAACAAGTAGAAGCATGTGATCGTGATAGAATACATCGATGAAGTCCATCAGAAGAACACACACAAGCGGCAATGGAGAAATATTGTCTCGCCGATAGTCGATGAGGCTATGGGTGATACTATTCCCGATGAGAATGTTGGCAAAGCTTATACTAAGGAGACATAATGTATCAGGAGGAGCTACGCTGAGGGAAAAGACATCAAGTAAATTGTACCCATCACCTGAACACATTTTAAGCTATCCCAATGTCTGATGAGACTAGCGGGATAACGTGCCCCAATCAACAGGAAGAGAGGTCATCAACTTATGTTATCTTGATGAGTAAGAAGAAATCAAGAGGCTATGAAAATCATTGGATCAACATATGTCGATCAACAGGTAATCTCAATGTATTGAAGAAAGGGAGAGAGTTATGCCAATGGCTCCAAAATAAAATTACATCGAGAAGACATATACCTATGAGCCATTGTCAAATCAAATTTCAAAACTGAAGTAGAGGACTCTTATTAAATTCTTGCATCGGGTTCACAATTAGCCAATTTATAGGATGCTAAGCATTGCGAGTTTGGCATTGAATACATTTGTTATATAATTGAAGTTGCTTGACATAAATCTCACACAGTGAAGGAAATTGGCAGAATAGACACTTCTAATTCGCAAAGGGTAGAGTGAGAAATTGTAGTTGCCAAAATAGAGGCATCTAGTTCTATAGGGAAAAAGAGATTAACCATGAGTTTGGAGTCAGGAGCCAAGAAATCCAAAATAGGAGAAGACGCCCCAGTTAGAAAATTGAACCAAGATATGATTGATCAAATGCAAGCACTTGGCCCTAAGTCTAGAAGTTTGAAACAACATCTACCTAGTTGGGATCAATTGGAAGATAGATACAAGGATGTCGAGGATGTTTGGACTAGGGTGAGGGGCTATGAATTGTTTTATTTCATCACTTGAGGAGAAATAGGGAGGTACCGCTCTGCAAACCTTGGGTTACAAATATGGGTAAGCTAATTATCCCTAATGTTTTTTTAAATTCGAAAGTTTTAGAGATTCTAGTGAGAAATTATAATTCTGCGAGCAGATACATTTAGACTCCAAATGGATAAACCTTCATAATGTTTTCAATAAACACTATAAATTAAGTGTTCAACCTAGATTCTAGTTTTGATAAACCTCTATCTTTTGGGGAATTGGAAGATGAATATCAAAGAATGGACACTACATACCTTGGGTGGAAACTAGCTATTCATAAAGAAGAAGTGGGAGAACTTACAAAATAGGACGGGCCACCATTTAACATTGATTTGTTCAGACATTACCTTCAGTACACCTATATGTCTTGTGGGCAGTTAGGAGGCATTGAGGTTCTAGACCTCATGGGTATTGGGCCATTAGTTTTAGCTTTAGACTTTCAAATGTATGAACCTAGGCCATTTGATTATGCATCATATTTGGTGGAGAGATTGCATGAGGGTTTTTTGAACCTCAGGGATAATAATTGCCCTAATTTTAAGTTTTACTCACTATTGATGTATTTAATATGATTCTATGGATGTTGTAGGGGTATGTGGCCTGAGGAATTGAGGCCTAACATCAGAAATAGGCAAGGGGAGGGGCAACCTGTTCAATTATGGACTTCTATTTGGGATTCTCGTTACATAACATCAAATTATATCTGATGCTCTGTAAAAGGAATTAGAAAATCTGCTTGATGGCAACACACACAAGATCACAAGAAACAAATGTTAGTGTTAGCAACAAAAGATTATCCTAAACAGGCATATCAAGAGAGATATCAAGCATGAAATAGAAAGCACACAAACATAGAATAGATAAACTATACTCCTCCAAATGCTAATCAAGATGCTCATAGTTGCTCCTCCCTTGTTCCTCTCCTCTCCAAGTCCCACATGAGTGTAGCTCTCAACTTTTAGCACTAGCCATGGATGCCATATGGAGATTCAAGATGGTTGAATATGATAAGCAAATGCTATGCAAGTGTAGATAGTGATGCTATGAAAAATTTCTATGCTAATACCAGTATAACAACAATACTCTAATTCTTCCTTCTTTGCTTGAGGAGAAGGGTTCTATTTATAGAAGAAATGGAGAAATGAAGGGTCAAGATTGAGCAATCTTAACAAGGGTTAGGATTGAAAGATATTCAATCCATGTGAGACTTTCAACCCAATCTCATGTTGACAAGTGTCACCATGAGGAGGCTTGAGAGGAGAGATAAGGAGCATTAAATGCTTGAGGGGACATGATGGTTACCCTAGGGGGTTGGGTTAGGGTTAGGTTAATGGATATTCCTTTTATCTAAGGGATAAATGAATGTGCAAGGGTTAAATGGTTACCTTAGTCAAAGAAATAAATGCTTTGAAGAGACCCATGAGTCAAAAGGATGGTTAAGTTAGAGGAAAGTCTCTAACCAAAGGTAAAAGGTGAGTTAACCATAAATGGTTGTGTAAGAGCCTTTAATGGTTTGGAAGACTTTAGAGGTTAACCATTTGAAGACATAAAGCCTTAAATGCCTTTGAAAGACTTTGAGGGCTTTGAGAAGTGACTCCAAGTTGCTTAGGAATGTGACAATATTTAGGGGATGGATTAGGCTAATTAGGAAGGGGTTAGAAGAATCTAGAAGGGGGTTAGGATTGCAAGTGGGTTTTGTAGGAGAATGCAAGTGGGAGGAATTTTGGGATTTTCAATTGAAATAAAATCATTCATTTCAATTAAATGGTGTAATTTGCATTTCAAATAAATATTAATTTATTTAAATGAGAAAAAGGAAGATAAAGCATTAAATGCTTGAAGACTTTAAGGGAAACCTTTAAAGACTTAAAAAGACTCTATAAGGAAGCCATTAAGTTTGAAGACTTTAAGGGAAACCATTAAAGTCTTAAGAAGACTTTAAGGGAAGCCATTAAGTTTGAAGACTTTAAGGGAAACCATTAAAAGTTTCGAGTGAGGATAAATAGGATTTTAAATAAATAATTTATTTAAAATAGTTGTGCAACTTGCATTTGTAGGAAAATGCAAGTGGGTGGAGGATAAAGGTGATTTAAATAAATGTTAATTTATTTAAATGTGAGAGATGAGATTTTGGGGGTTTTAAATAAATATTAATTTATTTAAATGTGAGAGAAGATTTAATTAAACAAATATGATTTATTTATTTAATTAATGGTCTGAATTTGGTTAAGTGAATTAAATCAAATAAATTGAATAATTTATTTAATTAATAGGAGAAGAGGGTTAAGATGAATTAATTAAATATTAATTTAATTAATTAATGATTGATGGTTAAATAATCAAATAAATACTAAATATTCATTTAATTAAGTGGACATATGTATGTGAATACATTTGCCCCTCTTTGAGACAGTGCAGTTTTATCACGTCGTTTTAAAGAAAGAAAAATAGGTGTGAAGAAATGTCCCATAATATGTTAATTTAATGGGTGGTATGCCCCCTCAAGAGATGGGCCGATTGTTTTTGAAGAATCGGGCGATCTCTCAAAAAAGAATGAAAAGTGGAGGGGAGGTAGAATAGAAGAAATTAGAACTAATGATGAAAGAATGGGAGAAAATGGAGTGAATACGAAGAAACAACAAGCCAACGAGTACCCTGAGGTCATGCAAAAGATACAGAGCAGATGTAGTGTGTGGTTTGGATTGATGTTATACAATTGATCAAAATTGGTTGGACAATCTGGTGCAATCAGTTTAATTGCCCCAGTCAAGTCAAAGCGTGACAGTTGATGTCAGTTGGTCTCTTGGACAAGATAAAGTCTGAGTAAGTGAATCAAAGTGACCTGATGTGACTTAGACAATTCATGTAATTGCCCGATGAAGTCAAGGTATATGAAGCAAAATACTCATTGAGACGTAGACAATTGATGTAATTGTCCGTTAGATTGTGTTTGGATTGGTTGATCAATTGATAGTGTGTGTGTGGGATGGATGGTTGTGGTGAATCATAGCAGCCCCGTTGAGACTAGGTCATTGTGATAAATGTTTGATGTAGTCTAGGACTACCATGATCAATTACCTGTTGAGACCCAAAGATACTTGATCAGAGTATCTATTGATAGTCTAGGTGTGTGTGAGTCGATGTGCCTGTGTAGACAGAGTAATTGGCTTGATTGGGTTGATGAGAGATGATGTAGGGTATGTGATGTTGATTACCAACATGGGGAGGGGGGGTGAGGGTTCAATGTTAGATAGAAGAAATGGAGGACCTATGACGCATTCCTATGGAAGAAGAGGAAAATAGAGTATCCATTATCATTACTATGTATGAATGATATGCAGCTATCATGAATGTATGGATGGATGGAATGCAATATATACAGATGAGATGAAATGACGATCCATAGTGCTTTATTTTTCATCATTGAGCTTTTGAATTGTTGTAAGAAAATAGAAGCAACTTGACATAAAGATTCAAGATGACCTGAGTATTCCTTTCATGGATTTTGATATAGCAAGTTAATACAAGCAACTTGATATAATGGATCAAGTTGACTTGAGTATTGCTTGCAGAACAGACAAGGATTATCTCCTTTCATGCATGACTTGGATCGTCCTCCTTGATCTTAGGCTAATCATATCCTGAGACAAGTGCATACTGTACTAAGAGATAAAACCTTTATCCAGTTGGATGAGGTAGGAGGAACCAAAGAAAGAGCATTCGTACCTGCAAACAAACAACATATACAAAAAATAAAGAATAAAGAATATGGATCCTTGATAATGGTTCATGCTCATATGGTCGAGGTATACGCTCTAGTCAGCAAGCCGTAATGATCTATGACTATATTTTTCCTATGATCACATAGCTTAGTGAACTTGCCATGTAGACACCATTAGTACATGCCCCAGAACTTCATCAGAATAATTCGTAGAGGATACACAAACAATGTTGTAAGATCCTGATATAAATAACCCACAAATCAACCAAGTATTTGATAGCTTAAACAAAATTTTCTTGTCAAAGAAAATGTCATCTTGTCTTTGTTTTGGTAAGGAAGGATGCATCCTTGTTGAAGACAGGTTGAGTGTTGACGTTGATTGTTTGGTTGATTGATAAGTGGTCATTTGTTTGAAGTATGTCACAATGTTGTTTGGTATCCGCTTTGAAGAATATATGTATAGGGTGTTGCCATGTTTTTGATTGATTTTTGATGTTTTCTGATGTTTTTGATTTTGTGAGATAGTTTTCAAATGTTTTTGGTATTTTGATGATTGTTTTCAATGTTTTTGGTATTTTGATTGTTGTTTTGAATGTTTTTGGATTTTGTGAGATAGTTTTTAATGAAGAACCCAATGAATCACAAGATAATGTAGAATCCACTACCATCAAATAGGTTAAGAGCATTGCCCCCAGTTTTTTTTTTAGACATGACTATGGAAAAATGGGATATAAGACACATGAAGTACTTTCTTGTTTGCAGATTAATAACCAGCCATGACTTTGGATGGATGGATGAGTGGATGAAATGAATGTGATTGCAACAAGTCTGAAAGACAATGGAGCCATAGCCTTTAAGAGTGGTGCTTGTTTGCCAGGTTTTCACCATCGCACTTACCCAAGGTGCCACCAGAGTGGTTGTTCATCATTTGGATGCATGATTTTTCTTTACTTTTTTGATGTTTTTGTATTTTCTTCAGGACATTTATCTAAATGTTTTTGGATTTATTTTGTGGTATGTATGAGAGCCTGATACTCTGTACAACTTTTACATATAAAACCATTTGAGGTGCATGTTGTTGATCGGATCTACTAGCGGTTCTCCTTCTGAAGTAGCCAACCGATATGCCTTGGACCCAAATATAGTAGTGATAACATATGGACCTAGCCAATTTGATTCAAACTTTCCTTGATGTTCTTTGTTTGGTTGGTTACGAGGATTCTCTCGAAGAACAAGATCACCTACCTTAAATGTACGAGGTCGAACTTGGTGATTGTAGCTTTTGCTCATCCGCCGCTGATAGGCTTTGAGATGATTGTATGCAGCTTGTCGCTTCTCATCAAGTAGTTCTAAGTCTTGAAGACGTGATACTCTGTATGCTTCATCATCTATCAGATTATGCAAGAAAACTCATAGTGATGGTATCTCAACCTTAATATGTAAGATAGCTTTGGCACCATAGACCAATGAGTAGGGAGTTGCGCCTGTAGATGTTCGAATGCTAGTTCGATATGCCCATAGTGTCGGATTCAATTGAACATGCCAATCATGGCCGACATTGTTGACTGTCTTCTTGAGGATTCTCAATATGTTTTTATTCGATGCTTCAGCCTGACCATTGCCTTGTGGGTAATAGGGGGTGGAAAAGTGGTGTTGGATATGAAACTTTTCACAGAGCTCACGAACATCTTGATTTTTGAAAGGAAGCCCGTTATCTATGATAATGGACATGGGGACACCATATCAGCAGATGATGTAATTAAGGATGAATGAGGCAATCTTCTTGCTAGTGACTTGGGTAAGTGGAATAACTTCGATCCACTTTGTGAAGTATTCGGTGGCAGTAATAATGAATTTGTGGCAGTTGGATGAAGATGGATGAATTTTACCCACAAGGTCAAGGCCCCATTGACAAAAAGGCCATGGTGTTGTAATTGGTCGTAGTTCCTATGTTGGTGCATGTATCAGGTCTCCATGGACTTGGCATTTCTTGCACTTTCTGACAAAGTAGTAGGAGTCTTTTTCCATAGATGGCCAATAGTATCCATTACGCAGGAGTTTCTTGGCTAGTGATGGACCACTTGAGTGAGTCCCACAAATTCCTTCATGTACCTCTTCCAAGGCCTTTGTTATCTCATCTTGTTCTAGACATCAAAGGAGATAACCATCAAGACTGTGTCGGTATAGGGTTTCAGCAATAATGGTATATCGAGCAGTTTGGTGAATGAAAGTTTTACGTTGGTTATTTGATTGGTTGGGAGGAAGGGTGTGATCATGGAGATAGGTGTAAAACTCACCATACCATGGGGATTTGAAACCGACAAGGCAGCATATCATCTCAGATTCGAGGATATCATAAGTAGGAATCCAAAGTTGTTCTACCCAGAACTTGTAGCGTGTTGAATTCTGTGGAAGATCTAGAAGAGATGCAATAGTAGCCATAGCATCAGCAGCTCGATTTTGATCTCTGGGTATTTGCTCAAAGGTAATTGTAGTAAATGATGCCTTTAGACTATCCACCATTTGCTTGTATGGCATGAGTTTATTATCCTTGGTCTGATATTCATCTGTTGCTTGTCGAATGACCAGTTGGGAGTTGCCATATACTTGTAGTTCCTGTAACTTCCATTGTATGGCTAGCTCGAGTCCTATGATCAAGGCCTCATATTCAGCTATGTTGTTTGTACATGGAAATGAGAGCTTGTAGGACTTTGGGATGCTATCACCTTGAGGTGTGATAAATAGAATGCCTGCCCTCGAGCCATGCCTAGTGTATGAACCATCAAAGTATAGTTTCCATGGTTGTGCTTCTATGATCATGAATATCTCTTCATCTGGAGAATTGGAAATGAGAGGATGATCGCCTATGAATGGTGCATCAGCCAACTGATCTGCAATGACTTGTCCTTTGATAGCTTTACGATCCACATACTCGATGTCAAATTCACTTAGAATCATCACCCATTTGGCCAAGCGACCTGTCAATGCTGCTTTATTGAGTAAGTATTTGAGTGGATCAATCTTTGCAATGAGTTGTACCTTGTGTGTTAATAGATAGTGCCTCAGTTTAGTGGCTGCCAAGATTACTGCTAGGCAAGCTCTCTCAATAGGGGTGTAATTGAGTTCATAGCCAACTAGTGTGCGAGAGATGTAGTAAACAACACACTCTTTCCCTTCTGCATTATGCTGTGCCAGTAATACACCCAATGTGGTACTTGTTGTAGATATATAGAGTAATAGAGGTCTGCTTGGATTTGGTGGGATCAGCAATGGTGTATTCATGAGATAGTCTTTAAGCATCTGGAATGCTTGTTGGCATCTAGCATCCCACTGAAAGTGTATGTTCTTGTGTAATAGGTGTGTAAAAGGATGACACTTATCCACCAGTTGTGCAATGAATCTTCATATGGATTGGAGCTGCCCTTGTAATGTCCTTAGCTGACTGATGTTCTTTGGTGGTGGCATGTCCATGATTGCCTTGACTTTTGCTGGGTCAACCTCAATACCTTTGCTTGAGACAATGTATCCGAGAAGCTTCACTGAGGTTACTCCAAAGACACATTTCTTTGGGTTGAGTCTAACATGATATTGTTCCAGTCTATCAAAGATTCTCTCTAATATGTCCAAATGACCTTCTCTTGTGAGTGATTTTTCTAGCAAGTCATCAACATAATCTTCCATTATGGTGTGCATCATATCATGGAAGATAGTGGTCATTGCTTGTTGATAGGTCGCTCCTGCATTCTTTAGACCAAAAGGCATTACATTCTAGCAGTATGTTCCCCATGGACATGTGAAGGCCGTCTTATGTTGATCCTTTGGTGCGATCTTTATCTGATTATACCCTGAAAAGCCATCCATGAGTGAAAGCATGGCATGTCTTGCTGTTAGGTCCACTATGATATCGATATTTGGTAGGGGAAAGTCATCCTTAGGATATGCCTTGTTCATATCTCTGAAGTCAGTACAAATGCAGATGCCCCCTTTTGGTTTTCCGACAGGCACAATGTTGGATATCCAATATGCATAATCAATGGGTCTAATGAAGCCAACATCTAGAAGTTTCTTGAGTTCAGCTTTGACTAATACTGCTATCTGAGGATGCATCTTACGAAGTTTTTGCTTGATAGGTTTGGCGCCTTCTGCTACTGTGAGGTGATGCATGACTAAATCAGGATCAAGTCCAGACATGTCTACATATGACCATGCAAAGTTAATCTGGCACTTCTCCAAGAATTTGACAAACTTGGGTTGTTCCTCTAAAGTTAAAAGAGATGCCAGATGTATGAGGTGAGGAGTTTCAGGAGTCCCCACATTGTATTCTTTGGTTTCTTCAATGAGAATCATTAATCATTCCCGCTGTGTGCTACAGGGAAGGATGTCAAACCTTTCATCCTCAAGTGCCTTAGAGAGGTTTTCACCATTGGATACGCTCTTTCTTTTTACTTTTGTAGGATCAAACAATGCCACAGTGTGGTTTTCACTGGAAGATCCATGCTTTATTGTTATATTTTTGTAGTTGAAAGGTTTGGCATCTGCCCCAAAGTATCATGCGCTATTAAGTTCTATGGTGAATCCAGCTTTGTGATCCCCGCTTGGTATGTTATCCCATAAGTCCAAGAAGTCAATATTCGCCTCATCATTTTGGAAGTGGTTAAGACATGGGGGATTAGGTTGGTTCCATTCAATGAGTTTAGGATGGATAATGGGCATTACTTCATTGATTAGGTTAAGTGCATTAGATGTATCAGTGAGGGTTAAGACGTTATGGTGAAGGTCATTGATGGTACTCTCCCTTTTAGAATCAGGTGTAGGATGAGACATAGGGTCTGTGGAAGATGTTTCCAGCTTACGAACCCAAGAAGTCTTTATCTGTGCTTCTCCATAAATAGGGATGTCTTTGCGGGGTGGAGGTAGTGATGTGTCTTCCTCATCTGAAGTGTTAAGCTGTACTGAATCAAATTCCCACTCATGCGAGTCAGTTTCTGAGTCACTTTCTAGTAATCAATCACTGTACCGTATTGGGATATCCTTTGAGTCAAATACTGCAGGTATGATCGGTGCTGCAGGAAGGATTATGGGGATCAATGAATCTGATATGGGTAACATTGGTAGCGTTGACTCTGTTGCTTCTACTAGAACTGCTGATGTCATAGATACTATGGTGGGTTCGGGTACAGTTGCTGCTACTAGGGGTGTCTTTGATGCTACTACTGATGGTGTTGCTGGTTTGATTGATGGGACGACTGGCGTTGCTGATGCTTTTGCTGGGATCTTTAGTTTCAATGGGACAGTTGTGATGTTTTGGGGTGCTGCTTTTATAATCAAGGGCGGTCTCTTTGTAGTAGGTTGATATAGTAGTTTGCTGGGTTTCCCTTTGAATCTAAGCTTAGGAAAGATCTCTTTTTGAAAGCCTAAGCCTGCATTGTTTTTGGGTTGTAATTCCGGTAGTAGTGGCTCATGTCGCCCTTGTTTAGAATACCCCAAAGCACTTTGACCATCATATCCCATTCTTTGCATAATGAGAAGACCTTTTCCATATTGATCTGTGGGAAGCTGAGCTTGCGGAATGTCGGTGGTGATAGGATCCTTATAGATCCATTCTGCTACGTCTTCATCTTTGGTTTCCTCTCCTTAACTCTTTCCAAGGATGAAAGGTGTCAACACACATGTTGGTTTAACCAGTGCCATTTGAAGTACTTGTTGAGGTTTGCCATGTGTTCTAGGAGAAGCAGGAATTTTTCCAACACAAAAGAGTTGGCTTAGATTGTATTCTCCTGGACCTTCCTCTACAATTTTCATCTTGAGCTTTTCTTGCTTGGGTATAATAGTGTTTGAACTGGAGAGAGAAGCTGGACTTACGTATGATGTGGAGGAGATGGCTTCTCTATTGTTGGGAATGGTAATCTCTGGTTGATGACTTATGTTATGACAATATGCAAAGGGGTTTGCATCACCCAGGATTGTGATTTCTACACCATTATGTGGGAACTTGATACACTGATGGTAAGTGGATGGAACGGCTTGCATGGTGTGTATCCAAGGTCTCCCCAATGACAAATTGTATGGTAGAGGAAGGTCCAGAACCTGACATATGATGTGCTTCACTATAGGGCCCACTTGGATTGGTAATACAACAGCTCCTTTGGATGAATGCTCTGCATTATCATAAGCTTTGATTGTGATCTTCTTGCGAGGATCCACTGATTCAATGGCATATCCTAGAGCTGTGACCAATTGCAGTGTACAAATTTTTAGGCCTGCTCCATTATCAATCAAGACTCGCTTGATCCTATGCTAGTTGATAAATCCTTCAATGTGTAGTGAGGCGTTATGAGGTTGCTTGAAGGAAGAGTTGTCACTTTCAGAAAAAGTGAGACAAGGGGATGATCTTAGACTTCCAACCATGGCTTGGAACTGATCTGTATTCAAGTTAGCAGGGACTGATGCCTCTTGGAGAGCTTGATCCAAGATTGTTTTATGAGATGAGATAGGCACGATAGCTCTAAAATGGATATCAGCGCAGGTGTTTTGTCTAATTGTTCCACAAGATTGTAATGCTTTGGTATGGAGGTGGTGCCTTATGGAGCTTCTTTTATGGTGATCTTGCCGCGACGTGTAACAACATTGCAATCAGAACTGGGTGGATTTTTTATGGTAATAGTTGCAATTTATATGTTGGCATTATGTGAACCGGTATAAGGACATAATGATATTGTATGTTGTCATTGATGTCAATATGTGATATGAAGTGAACTAGCATATGTGATATGTGAGAAGAGAGAACCGACATATGTGTGAACTGATATATATGCCAAAGTGAAGCAGTATATTTGTTCAAGATGAACTAGCACATGGAAGCACTGTGTGACTACCAGTTGGTAGGTAGTTTCCACTTTAGGATTTTCGGTTGGAGTACCTCAAGCTTGTGTGACTCAATCGGTGATCTTTGTGTGATGAGTTAGCAGTATAATGGAGAACAGGTCGAGTTGCCACGTAAGCTCTGTGCATGTGAAGGATCTTGCATGAAGAAGACTATTCCTATCTACCTTGAGAATGTGCGAAGTTTGTCAAACGATGATAACATGTGATGGGTTATCAGCCGCCATGAAATCAGCAGATAATGGATGATGGAGAATGTAGTGAGATCGATTCAAGATTGTTTCATTTAATGCAGTATGATTCAACGGTCAAGATTGAACCACCTGAATTGCTTAACCTAACAGGTTTAGGGTTTAGGGTTTTTGCTACCGACCTATATGTTTCCTATAAGGTCGATGTTGTGTTTCTTTCTAAAGTTGTTGGCAAAAGTTGTGAGTGTGTATCCAAGGAAAGTGATATGTGATTCTTGCCAGACCAAAGGAGAGAAGAGATACCTACAAAGTGAATGTGTAGAAGGTGAAGAGGAGCCAAAATAGATCTGCATTAGCATTGAGTGCTGTTACCAGATCATTGTAATTCCTTTTGATCTCTAACCACTTCAATAGTTGTGAAATCCCTTAACAAGGTAGCCTTAACTAGCTTGATACAAATCCCTTAATAGGGTAGCTTTAACCGGCTTGATTCAAATCCCTTAACTGGGTAACTCAGAGTTAATTTCTGAGAAGCCATAGAGCTCTGGAGATCCTTTAGCTATTGAGTTCTTGAAATCCTCTAACAAGGTAATGCCAACCAGGTTTAACCCTTAACTGGGTATTGTAGCCATCCCTTAACCGGGTGATCCCTAACAAGATCGGTTCCTAGCATAACCTATTGTAATGTCTTTAACCGGACAAGGCTCCTAACAGAGCGGACTTCTAAAGAGTTCAAAAAGAAGATTGTGGGTATTCATCCCCACCGTGGTTTTTCCCAGTTGGGTTTCCAAGTGAAAAATATGTGTGTCATGTGTGATGCTTTTGTCTTGTGATACTTTGTTATTCCCTATTGAGCATATGATGGCTCTGTGTTTTATGCTTGTCTATAAAACATACTAAACCAACTATTGTGAAGATCAAATGATAGTTTACCTGTTCATGCATGAGGGTGTAATGGTACTATAGTATTGAGCTAAGAGGAAAGCTCAGTGAGTGACCGGTTTATGATTGTTTTAGTTATTCTAGGTCTTACTAGTTGCGCTCTGTTCCAGCCAGTATCATCACTTGCCAGTCATTTGGAGTATTGGCTGTCAAACCAGTTTTGGACTATATTTTTGTTTGTACTGATTCACCCCCCCTCTCAGTACCAGTTTGGTACTATTGGTTCATCATTGAGTTATCAGTATTCAAGTTAGCAGGGACTGATGCCTCTTGGAGAGCTTGATCCAAGATTGTTTTATGAGACGGAGATAGGTGCAATAGCTCTAAAATGGATATCAGCGTAGGCATTTTGTCTAATTGTTCCACAAGATTGTACTGCTTTGGTATGGAGGTGGTGCCTTGTGGAGCTTCTTTTATGGTGATGTTGCCGCGACATGTAACAAAATTGCAATCAGAACTGGGTGGATTTTTTATGGTAATAGTTGCAATTTGTTCACTGGCATCGTACAGGTGATTTATAGTGTAATTATACACAGATTGGGTATAATCAGTGGTATCAGTGCCTCTCATGGAAGTGGAAGGACCCCTTTGATCTTGTGATGGAAGTGGATTTTTGAACATTAGATGATCATTGTTTGTTGTCTTTAGGTCATGCCCTTCAATTTCGATATCACCTCAGTCAATAAGATCTTGAATAGGATCTTTTAATCGATGATAATTGCTTGTCTTGTGTCCTTTTCCTTGATGAAAATCACAGTGTTTAGTATCTCTCCACCATGCAGGTTTGACTTGCGGTTCATAGTTTGATGTTATGGGTAGGGTTACCAGGTTTTGAGAAACCAATTGTCGTAACACTATTTCGATGGGTTCCCCTAAGGGAGTGTACGTTCACTTCAGTTTTGGTTGATGTTGTCTAGGTTCATCTTGATATGTGATTTGGCCTTGATTTTGAGGAGCAACTGTGTTAGTCTTGGGTGGGGGATTCTGTCCTGCAAATCGAACCACAGGTTGTGCACTTTTGATAGTTTTGGCATCCAAAACCCCGTCGTTGACGACATTTTTGTTTTTATTCCAGAAGTTTGGTTTGTCACTATTGAAGTGTGGACAAGGGCCATCCTTTGGTTCATTGTAGATTTTGATAAGTCCTTTCTTGATGAGGGCCCACTCACATTTCAAGCCTTTGGTGATCATATCATTGAAAGAATCTGTGTATTTTACGTCTAGGTGAAATTCCATTTCTTCGTTTAAGTTGGAAATAAATATTTCCACTAGTTCTTGTTCAGGTAACTGAAGAGAACTTCTACTAGACATCTGACACCATCATTGCAGGAAGACTAAGAAAAGTTCACCTGGTTTTTGTTTAGTGTTACACAGATCAGCCATGGTGATATCATGTTCAATGTTATGTGAGTAATGTGCTAGGAACTTCTAGATGAGTGCCTCAAATGTCCTAATGCCACCTGGTAATCGGGAAAACCATGATGTGGTTGTTCCTCCCAAGATTTGGGGAAAAAGGCACATTAGGTATGTATCCTCGTATGCCACTTCGAGGCATGCTGAATGGAATTCTCTGACATGATTGTGAGGATCTCCTTTTCCTCTATACTTTTCAAACTTGGGTGTTTCGAACCCTCATGGAAAAGGTGGCATATAAAGATTCCTATCAAAGGGATAGGGACAAATGTCATTAAGTGAGAATTGATTAGTCTTCACACCACTATGGAGTTGTTGGGCAAGATTTTCAACTTGTTGCCACAACATCTCTATGTCATTTGGAGGAGGAGGAGGTGGTGGATTACCTTGAGGAATGTTATATCAGATGCGATCTCTACCTCTATCATCCTCATTGCGACTCTATCGTTCTGATGCTTGTCTTAGTTGTGCACGATCAAAGTCAGAGGGGAGTTTAGCTCCTTCTTGAGCAAGTCTTAAAAAGTGAGCATCAGCATCACTCCTGAGTATTTCATCAAGAATTTTGTTAAAGAGAGGGTTGTGTTGTGCCCTTTCTATTGTCGTAGGAGTAGGAGTACTTGGGTTTTTGTCATTCGCATTTCCTCCAAGTGCTTCTTGAAATTCATTGAGATTTTCCTCTTCTTCTTCTTCAATTTCTATTTCTCGTTGCCTTGACCGTGATCGGGTTTGGGCCATTTTGTTTACAAGCTTTTGTTGAAGTTGGGTGAAAATGATGATGAGTTGTTGATGAAATGAAAGATTTATGGTTGGTGAAGTGTTTTGCATACGGATCTCTAACACTTAAAGGTAGATATGACCAAAATTCTTTCTTGAATTGCTTGTTGTGTTTGATAAGGTTTGATGTGATAAGGTGTAGAGAAATCTATGATGTGTTACAGACTTAACTACCTAGTAATGAGATGATTCACTCATATGTCTCTTAGGATGAGCTTATCCTAGATGTAGAAACAATCTAAAAAGTGATTTGTTGTGTTGAATCAAGCAATATCCAAAAGAGAATTTAGGACAAGAACCTCTTAATGTTTTGAGAGTTGAAATGAAGTGATGAAGTGAAGGTGAGAAATGGATGAAATGTTTAACTTCAATAAAAGCTTTATGTCACAAATGGAACAAATTCTACCTCTTCCCTTTCGGGTGTTGGTGGCATTTCTCGAGCCATGTTGTATGTGATACAAATGTCTGGGAAGAAGTTGGGATTGATCTTGCCTTCTTGGTTTTTGTGATAACTCAAAGCTCTATATTGCATAAAAGCTCTGCGGTTCAATGATTCTTGATCAAATTTGTTTGATTTTCCTTGAAGATAAAGGTGCATGTGACGCAAAAAAGCTCTATGAGAGACAAAGATTTGTCTATTTAGATACAAGAATTTCTGCCTTTTGATTAAAGCCTTTGAGCTCAAGGGTCTTCTTTCCAAGTTGATGTGTTGATGAAGATTCTTCTTTCTCAAGATGTGAAGAATGGTCATATATTTTGATACTCTTCTCTTTGTTTTTGATCTTTTTGGTTGTTTTAAAAATATTTGGTTGGATGAATACTTGTTCTGAAATTTTGGATTTTATGATGTTTCTTTGACAAGAAAACAAAGCAAGCACACAAACACAAGCATGTTGCCTCAAAGGCACAAATGAGTATGGGTCTAGATCAACCCAATCCTTGGACTTTTTATGACCCTTTCCTTTAAGTGTATTTTAGGTGTTTTTCTTTCCAAAGCCTGAAGTCGGCTCAATTTGCACTTGGTCTTGCCTCAAAATGAAAACACTTTAAACACTCTTTATCCCTAAGGTCAAATGGCCAGTTGCGATAAGTTCAGCCCACATCTTGATATTTCTTCGACTTTGGTACTACATACCTTATGAATCCCGTTGTGGTAGGTAAGGATGTGATATAATAAGTCTTGCACGAGCATAACAAATATATGATCCCTATGATGGGGGAGTCACCACTTTCATCAAGCCAAAAGTGACTTTTCAAAAAGCTATATTTCTACTCAAGGAAATATGTATGGTGAGTATCTTGGGAGCAAAACCTTCTATGCTCTTGCACTGAATTTATCACAAATATCCTCAATCAATAGAATGGGTGGGCTACTAATTAAAGGTGTTTAGTAATGTTCGATGTTTTTGGACATAAGTTCATTCTGTAGTGACTCACTTAAGAGCCTTGTAACTTGTGGTGGGGCCCATTTGTCCTTTCGACAAGTTACACTATAGAAACAACTATACCCAAGGCTATAGCTTTCGCTCTCACCTGATTTCTATAGCGGCTCGAAGGATTTACCACGCGAGGTCATTCCCAAGAGTGATGTGTCTCTTGGCAGGCCTCTCTTAAAAATATAAACTTTGAGTGTTACTAACACTTTTCTCTTGCACCTAGGACCAATAAAGCCAAGGGAGAGGATAGTGTGTGTTAGAAGTAGGACCACTCGACAAACTTTGCACAAGCATGCCAAACATAAAAGATACTTGTTCTTTTTAACTCATCATTTGCAATGTGATCTAACTATTTGGAGATGTTGCTCCAACAATCATGGTGTTCTTTTTATCCTTCAATGGAAAAATGTGTTGTAATCTAGGAACTTGAAATCCTAGTCAACTAAATTGAAAAACACGTTTTTGCTTGAAGTAAAATCGCTTTTGAACTTTAAAGAAAACAAAATGGCTTGTTCTTTTTAGTTGGCCTCAAAACAAAATGTTGATTGTGAATTTCCTTAAGTTGATGCAAGAAATGAAAGTTGTGTTGTTGATTTTAAGCACCAAAATAAAGATTGTTCCTAACTTGCAAATAAACTTTGAATTTTGTGGTTCTTTTTAATTTGCAAGTGGGGTTCTTCTTACAAACCAAAACTAAAGATGTGATTTTTTTTATGATCCAAAATGAAAATGTGAGGTTCAATTTTTAAGCCAAAAGAGACAATGAATTTGTTTTAATCCAACTTTGAAAACAAAGTGAAAGAAAGAATTCAATGCTTTCTAATCTAACTCCTCCAATCTTGCATAAACAAACAAATAGTTATTCCAAAAAATAAAATAAAATGAGGTATTGGTGGGCTTCTATAAGCCTAGGTTTTGATTTTTGGTTACAATTAAAAAAAATTACAACTCTCTGTTACAATAGCGCCACTCTGTGTAAACAAAGAAGCGCTATTTAACATGAAAGCGCTAAAGTGCAACCTGTGTGGCAATTTAAACAAAAAAAGTTAGTAGTTTTGTAGAGAAATCTTGTGTTGGATTCACATCAGGTTCACCAAATGATGCTCTACAAAAGGGATTAGAAAATCTGCTTGATGGCAACACACACAAGATCACAAGAAACAAATGTTAGTGTTAGCAACAAAAGATTATCCTAAATAGGCATATCAAGAGAGATATTAAGCATTAAATAGAAAGCATACAAACATAGAATAGATAAACTATACTCCTCCAAATGCTAATCAAGATGCTCATAGTTGCTCCTCCCTTGTTCCTCTCCTCTCCAAGTCCCACATGAGTGTAGCTCTCAGCTTTTAGCACTAGCCATGGATACCATATGGAGATTCAAGATGGTTGAATATGATAAGCAAATGCTATGTAAGTGTAGATAGTGATGCTATGAAAAATTTCTATGCTAATACCAGTATAACAACAATACTCTAATTCTTCCTTCTTTGCTTGAGGAGAAGAGTTCTATTTATAGAAGAAATGGGGAAATGAAGGGTTAAGATTGAACAATCTTAACAAGGATTAGGATTGAAAGATATTCAATCCATGTGAGACTTTCAACCCAATATCATGTTGACAAGTGTCACCATGAGGAGGCTTGAGAGGAGAGATAAGAAGCATTAAATGCTTGAGGGGACATGATGGTTACCCTAGGGGGTTGGGTTAAGGTTAGGTTAATGGATATTCCTTTTATCTAAGGGATAAATGAATGTGAAAGGGTTAAATGGTTACCTTAGTCAAAGAAATAAATGCTTTGAAGAGACCCATGAGTCAAAAGGACTGTTAAGTTAGAGGAAAGTCTCTAACCAAAGGTAAAAGGTGAGTTAACCATAAATGGTTGTGTAAGAGCCTTTAATGGTTTGGAAGACTTTAGAGGTTAACCATTTGAAGACATAAAGCCTTAAATGCCTTTGAAAGACTTTGAGGGCTTTGAGAAGTGACTCCAAGTTGCTTAGGAATGTGACAATATTTAGGGGATGGATGAGGCTTATTAGGAAGGGGTTAGAAGAATCTAGAAGGGGGTTAGGATTGCAAGTGGGTTTTGTAGGAGAATGCAAGTGGGAGGAATTTTGGGATTTTCAATTGAAATAAAATCATTCATTTCAATTAAATGGTGTAATTTGCATTTCAAATAAATATTAATTTATTTAAATGAGAAAAAGGAAGATAAAGCATTAAATGCTTGAAGACTTTAAGGGAAACCTTTAAAGGCTTAAAAAAACTCTAGAAGGAAGCCATTAAGTTTGAAGACTTTAAGGGAAACCATTAAAGTCTTAAGAAGACTTTAAGGGAAGCCATTAAGTTTAAAGACTTTAAGGGAAACCATTAAAGGTTTCAAGTGGGTGAGGATAAATAGGATTTTAAATAAATAATTTATTTAAAATAGTTGTGCAACTTGTATTTGTAAGAAAATGCAAGTGGGTGGAGGATAAAGGTGATTTAAATAAATGTTAATTTATTTAAATGTGAGAGATGAGATTTTGGGGGTTTTAAATAAATATTAATTTATTTAAATGTGAGAGAAGATTTAATTAAACAAATATGATTTATTTATTTAATTAATGGTCTGAATTTGGTTAAGTGAATTAAATCAAATAAATTGAATAATTTATTTAATTAATAGGAGAAGAGGGTTAAGATGAATTAATTAAATATTAATTTAATTAATTAATGATTGATGGTTAAATAATCAAATAAATACTAAATATTCATTTAATTAAGTGGACAGATTTATGTGACTACAATATCAAATTTAAGAAATGTATAGTAAAGCCAATTTATCAGATGCATGGATTTCCTTGTGATGGATCGATTTCAGATGATATTAAAATATTTTTAAGACCTTAAGATTTTTATGACAGAAAGATAGTGAATCATAATTGGGGAGATTGGTATGTCCATAAGGGCTTCACATGTTTTAGGACATATGGGTTTGAAGGAACTCCCTATATGTTGCCAAAATTTGTTCCCGACCGAATAGAATACTTGGAGATTGTCAGAAAATTGAGTGTCTCAAATGCTAAAAACTTTGGGGATCTACGTAAGTAGGCTTTCTTGTGAGGTACTCTTAGCTTTGGAGATTTCACAATTGTTTCAACAAAAACCTATGATGTAATTGACAAGAAATTAATGGAATAATTTAATTTATTCAAACATTTTGCAAGAAAGAATTATGATCCGGAAGGATATATCCACTGTTGCAAAAGGCAAAATCGAGGTGATTATTTGCATGAGAGTCTGCAAGCAGAAGATATATTTAGGAACATGGAAGACGCAGAGGCTCAAGAAGTGATTGATAACCTAAGAAAACAATTGAAGGAGAAAAGACAGAGGTTAATGGAGATGGAGTTAGAAGAAGAAATGTCAGAATATGAACCAGAAGACACTGAAGCCATTTCTAGGTCACAGGTAAAAGATGTGGAAGAAGAGTTCAATGAAGATGATCAAATTGTAACTAAAATGGAAATTTATAAAGATGCAAGATTGGATGGACATGCTTCTTTTGTGGCAGGTGATGTATTTGTTAAATCCAAAGAATTTAAGTCTTTTCTTTAGAATTTCAAAGGCAAAAGGCTGAGGGAGTCTATCCCAAATGTGACACTTGAAAATGAGGCAGAATTATTGAAGAAACTAAAAGAGGATATAGAAGCAGAACTGGTGACAATGACTCCACAAAGAGGGAGACAATTACTGATAGAGGCCGAAGTAATTCTTTTTCCAAGATGGGACCTGAGTGCCTCTTTTATTTTTGATAGTTTATTGCACTTTGATAATAAGGAATTCAAATTGGATATCCAGGGAGTTAATGACATTTTTATTGGGTCAAGATTTGATTTAGATGAGGAAGAACTAATGCTATGGGCACTATATCCACCAAACAAGAGACCAACAATCATTGATGTGGAGAGGGATTTTGGACACATGATGAAATTAAAGGTGGGAGAAATTGATCCTATTGTGTCAGCAAATATAGGAGTAGATATTTAAAAATTCAATAGGGGACAAACAGTTAGAGTCGTAAGGGAAAGGAAACAGTACAAAGCTATGTTTGAGGAGGCCATCAGAAGAAGTGGATAGTCTGAACCCATGTTGCTTTCTCCTGAAAATTCAAAATGGAAGAAGAAATTTGAGGAATTGTAAAAGGAAAATCTAAGAATTCTCAAACATATGCAAAGTGTAAGAATTGATACTGCTTCTTTCTTATTGAATAAAAGATTTGAAAAGCTACAGGGTCACTTGGAAGACTTTTGGGTTGTGTTTCAGAAAAAATATGGACAATGCAGTATCACATAACAGGATAAAAAAAAGACTGGGGGTCAAACTGCATGAGAAGAGTTTGGAGGGAGCAAATGCCAAAGAGATTGAGAAAATTGAAAGGCTACTTGCAAAGCATGATAAATTCGATGCAAAATTACAAAAATAATATGATGAGTGTAAATATGTAATCCAACATGGTATTCCTATGTTAGTTGACCAGAAAGGTGAAATTAAGGATAATGATAAATGGATTGTTGAATGCCAGAGTCTCCTCAGTGTTGCCCTTGATGCTGCCCAAATAGATGGAATAGAGTTAAAGGAAACCATTGCATAGATGGAGCAGTTTGTCACATTGGAGATCGTGGTTAGGGACGTGATTTATTATGCGGATACCTATAAGTCTTCAAAGTATTTGGAGCATATTAAGAACTGTGGCGAAGTTCTTGGCAATTACTCTTGTTCCGAATGTTTCAAATTGTTGTCTTTTAAAGTCTTATGTAATATGTTTGTTATGTTAGTAGTTGTGTTAGGGTCAGTTAGTTGGTTTTTTTTAGTTAAGATATTAGTTAATGTAATTTTGAATGAAGGGGTATGCCCTTTCATTTTGAAACTGAATCCTCATCTGTATATATAGAGGATCTTTTGATGAAATGAGAGATAGATTCGGAGATGCAATTATATACAATACTCTCAGGGTTTATTTTATGGAAATTCCAAACTGGTTGAAAGGCATTGTGCTATATGTAATCAATTGATTATCTTATATTTATTTCAATACAAAGATCAAGTATTTTTCATCTTTGATGGTATTTATCTTTTTGATTGTTTGATTAGTTCCCTGTGATAAATCTATTCATTTAGATTGTTTCAATGTGCTATCCTATGTTATTATAGTTTGGGTTAAGTTTCAATTTGATTATCAGTTTGAAGGATTGGATGTCAAGCTTCATTCTGTCTTATTGGTCTTTCAGAGAAAAGTTAAATTCAATAAGACTAACTGCAACATTATGTCAGGGGTGAATGCACTGGTCTACTATTGTTTGAAGATAATTTAATCAGGTATTTTCAGAGTAATCTCAATTAAGAAATCTATAATGTCCCCACTTTGAAATAGGATTCAATAATATATAATAATAATAATTAAATTAAAATACAAAAGATTTAAAAAATAACATTTAAATTAAAATATAAATTAAATATAATTAATATTTAATATTAAGTTAATGAATGATCAAAAGACATAAAATGAAAATGTGTGACTCCCTCAAACATGAGATATAAAAGGGAGAAGAGAACCTCATTTGAAAGGGGGATAATTGGGGAATGAGAGGTGTTGATCTTATTTAAATAAGAAGTGCAGATTTGATTGTGAAAGGTTGTGTCCTTTTCAAAGGATGCTAATGCTGAAAGGGTGTGTCTCTTGCCAAAAGGCATACATGAAGATAATTTGATAGTAATATTAATATAGAACATGGAGGAAACTATAGGTGATTGTAATCTGGTTTGTGTACATGATAATCACATCCAAGCTCCACCCTTTTTCTGGTATGTATTTATGTTTAGCACTTGCATATACTGCAACCCTCGTATTAATCTCTATATATTATTGGTCCAATACTTCTACAATAATAAGTGCTTACAATAATAATAATAACCTTTATATATACATATATATTAGAATGATCACTAATATTCAGTGGCCAATGTCACTTGAAGATAAAACTAGAAATAATCTGAAAATTACTAATTCTCTGAAAATTACTAATTCTCTGAAATTGTAAGTACTGATGGATAAACTAGTATTTAATAACCATTATAATTGCTGGTAATAGATTAGATAACTGATGATATTTTGAGCACTGGTAACAAAGTAAATAACTGGTAATAATCTGAGTATTGACAATAACTTCAACAACTGATAATAATTCAAACAATTGATAATAAATCTGAATGCTAGTTATGATTCAAATATTGATAATCTAAATAAACTAAATCAATTCATATGGAGTAGGGAGAACTACTAAAGGGCACCCTACTTGATAATATGGGTAGGGAGAACTACTAGAGGACACCCTACATGATCATTAAGTGGGGAGAACAGCTGAAGGGCGCCCTACCTGATAAATGGGTACAAAGAACTACTATAGGGCACCCTACAGGATCATTGGGTAGGGAGAACTGCTATAGGGCACCCTACATGGTTATATTGAATAAGGAGAAATGGTCAATCAAGACACCCCACCAAATCCTATATCATAGCTCACTAACTTAACTTATGATTTTATCTTTGATATTATTACAAGGATCCCTCTTTATGTTATATGCAGTTAATTCTATATATAGTGATTTATACGACCATTCCTTATTGAAATTTGTAGCACCTTTTGAGTTTATTTTTGCAGGTTTTTTACTACGACAGAGGCTAAGGTATTTTATCTTAACCCCTACACTAAGAACTGAGATCCATAACTAGTATATTTTAAGGCATTTTATTAGGGGACATTACAAAATCATACTTATAATAAAGTAACCTTTTATTTAAAGCATTCATTTTCAAGCAAGTAATTCAAAGTTTTCAATAATTATTTAATTGAAGTGACAATCTCAGGAATCATTTGCCCTCTAATGCACATAAACCTTGGAAACGTTCAATTCCAATCAAGCATACTTGACAACAATGGGATTAATACCCATCAAAAGTCTCTTCTCAATCTTCAAACACCCTTACAAGACAACAACTTAATAGACACCAACCATACTTTAAGGAAGACAAACATGAAAAAGGCTACCCTTACCTTCTAATGAATCCAATCGCTCCAGTCAGTCTCTTAAAATCATTGTCACAGAATTATCCTCCAATTTATAGAAAGATCCAACGGTTCAAATGAAATTTATGATAATTCTTCCAAAACTGCTACAAGATACAAAAAAGACAATATTAAGATAAACTATACAAGATACACATTATGAAGAAAACTAGTCAAATTCTTGATAATATCAAATGAAATATAGTGTTTGATTAGACTATACTTTTAAATTTCTATAGAATAACCAGATTTCTATTAACCCATAACAAAATATGCAACTAACAAATAAAATATGCAATTTGTAGCTGGCCTTGGACCTAGAAAAGGGGCTTCCATACAAAGGGCTATTTTGAGGGCTAGAAGGGTTTACAGTTGCAGAGAACTGTTGACCCCTCTAGAAGCTATGAAGCGACTTGTCTTTATAAATGTTGCTAGTTTTTTAAGGGTTAGAGGGACCGGGCAAGCAGCTCCTGGGAACCATGTTATGGATCCATTAGATGATACTAGAATTCATCTAGAGTCATATGAACTAGCCAAGAAAATGGTTGAGGATGTAGACTGTGAAGATGCGGGACAAGATATAGATGATATAGATGAGGAAACACAAGAAATGACAATTGAACATGTGAAAAAATATTCCCATGTGTTAAAGGCCCTTGATATTGATAAATATGCCATAAGTGTGGAACAACAGACATCCAAAAAAAGTGGGAAACTCTTGCTAACATAAAGATTGAACTGGTACATAGGTTTAAGGATTGGAGAACACCATATAAAGAGCCATCCCAGGATGAGGAATTTTATTTGCTAATTGGAGAAAATGAAGAGAGCCTTTTAGTGGGGAAAATTGTACAAACAACTTCCCCTAGAGTCCTAAATAATCATATAAAAGTTGCTTCCATACAAAGGGCTATTTTGAGGGATGGAAGGGTTTACAGTCGTAGATAATTGTTGACCCCTCTACAAGATATGAAGTGACTTGTCTTTATAAATGTTGTTGGTTTTTTAAGGGTTAGAGGGATCGGGCACAAAGCTTCTGGTAAGCATGTTATGGATCCATTGGATGATACTAGAATTCATCCAGAGTCATATGAACTAGCCAAGAAAACGGCTGAGGATGTATACTCTGAAGATGCAGGACAAGATATAAATGATATGGATGAGGAAACACAAGAAATGGTAGTTGAACATGTCAAAAAATATCCCCATGTTTTAAAGCCCCTTGATATTGATGAATATGCTATAAGTGTGGAACAATGGACATCCAATAAAAAGCGGGAAACTCTTGTTGATATAAAGATTGAATTGGTACATGGATTTAAGGCTTGGCGAATACCATATAAAGAGCCATCCTATGATGAAGAATTTTATCTACTAATTGGAGAAAATGAAGAGACCTTTTCAATGGGGAAAATTGTATAAGCAACTGCCTGTAGAGTCCTAAATAATCGTATAAAACCTGCTTCCATACAAAGGGCTATTTTGAGGACTGGAAGGGTTTATAGTCACAGAGAATTGTTGACCCCTCTAGAAGCTATGAAGCAACTTGTCTTTATAAATGTTGCTGGTTTTTTAAGGGTTAGAGAGATCGGGTAAGAAGCTCCTAGGAACCATGTTATAGATCCATTGGATGATACTAGAATTCATCTAGAGTCATATGAACTAGCCAAGAAAATCGTTGAGGATGTATACTATGAATATGCAGGACAAGATATAGATGATATGGATGAGGAGACACAAGAAATGGCAGATGAACATGTCAAAAAATATCCCCATGTGTTAAAGGCCCTTGATATTGATGAATATGCTAGAAGTATGGAGCAACGGACATCCAATAAAAAAAATGGGAAACTCTTATTGACATAAGGATTGAATTGGTACATGGATTTAAGGATTGGCAAACACCATATAAAGAGCCATCCTCAAATGAGGAATTTTATCTGCTAACTGGAGAAAATGAAGAGACCCTTTCAGTGGGGAAAATTATACAAGCAACTACCCGTAGAGTCTGAAATAATAGTATAAAAGTTTCTTCCATAGAAAGGGCTATTTTGAGGGTTGGAAGGGTTTACAGTCGCAGAGAATTTTTGACCCCTCTAGAAGCTATGAAGCGACTTGTCTTTATAAATGCTGCTAGTTTTTTAAGGGTTAGAGGGACTGGTAAAGCAACTTCTGGGAACCATGTTATGGATCCATTGGATGATACTATAATTCATCCAGAGTCATATGAACTAGCCAAGAAATTGGTCGAGGATGTATACTGTGACGATGTAGGACAGGATATAGATGATATGGATGAGGAAACACAAGAAGTGGCAATTTTGACATGTCAAAAAATATCCCCATGTGTTAAAGGCCCTTGATATTGATGAATATGCTAGAAGTGTGGAACAATAGGCATCCAATAAAAAGCGGGAAACTCTTGCTGACATAAAGATTGATTACTAGTTGCTAACGCCCTACTATTTGGTAAGGGAATTCAAGCTAATAATTTGGTCGCAATTTTCTTAGCAGAATAACTCAGGAGTCATGTAGCAGGGAACTAAGGCCCCAGTAGGGGCAACTCCAAATCACTTGACTTTTCCATCCCTACACAGGGAGGGGATGGCTGGGGAAGAAGCTATGAAGGATACCCACCTATATGCCCTGGCTCCCCACTTCTCTGCCCTCTGCCCAGGCTCCCCCCTTCTCATTGTTCTTGTTCTTTCTATATGAATATAGATGATCTGGATAGTTCGCCATCTAGGCAAGGGATATGCCCATCTGTTCTTGCTATAGGAATACAAATAGAACACAATCTCATGTAACCTGTTCTTGCTATAGGAATACATACATAATGCAATTTCATGCCCCTACTATTATAAAGGGAGGTGTTAGGAATCTCTTTTTATGGAAGTTTTTTGGACAAATGCAAAAACCAAAAGTAAACTAAAAAGATTTAGCCAACCCGAAAAAGAAAAGGCCATAAAATTGTAGGGAAATTTCATTCAAATTAAGTTCCAATTCATTCAAACTGAAATTAAATTCCAATTCATTCAAACTAAAAGCAAAGGCCCTACTATTCTATTGGGCCATTTACCAGGAATTAAAGTTGGTTACAACTGGAGATAAAGTGAACAAGAGAATGCAAGGAAAGCAAAGGAACTTGCAAAAAAATATTGATGACAAGAACGAAAGGACCAACCTCTTGTATAGTTGTTGCTGAGCATCTATCTGTAGCAATTGTGCCTGCTTCCTCCCAATTTTCGCACCTTGAGCCTGCGTATAATGATGGAGCGTAATTACTTCTTTTTTTAAAATGTCTCGTGTTCATTGGAATTCCGACGTGAAATATAAAATCTGAACTATACGCAAAATTCAACCCGATGGTAACACACAAGTAGAAGCATGTGATCTAGATAAAATACACCAATGAAGTCCATCGACAGAATGCACACTAGTGGCAATGGATAAATCTTGTATTGCCGATAGCCGATGATGCTATCGGTAAGACTTATCCTGCTGGAGGCTGGCAAAAGTAAAACACATCGACAAAGGTTACGACAATAAAGGGTCAAATCTTATGCCGAGGAGACATAACGTATTGGGAGGAGCTACGCTGAGGGAAAAGACATTAGGAAAATTATGCCCATCGCCTGAACACATTTTAAGCTATCACAATGCCTAATGAGACTAGTAGGATAACTCACACCGATCAGCAGGAAGAGAGGTCATAGACTTATGTTATCTCGATGAGTAAGAAGAAATCAAGAGGATGTGAAAATCATCAGACCAACATATGCCGATCAACAGGTAAAATCTGTATTCGTCGGGATGCTGACTTGAAATTTCAACATGTTCAAATTCCGATGAACACGGGGTATACTTTAAAAAAAAAATCCGACAAAGAAAAAGAAATCCCATAGCCAGTTGGAAATGTTTGTCGATTTTTCGTCCAAATTCTGATGTGAAATTTTATCACGTCGAAATTCCGATGAACACGGGGTAATTTCTGGAAAAAAAAAAAAAAAATCCGACAAAACAAAACAAATCCCATAGCTCATCGAAAAACCGCTCCAAATGTACTAGTGTTTTGTCATCTTTTCCAAAATTCTCATTCTGGTAGCCATTCGGTTCTCTCCTCTGATAGAAATTTCTATCATCTTTTCAGTATGAATTACCTTCTTTGCTCACTTCTTTGTCCTTGTTCTGATCCATATAGGTTCCTCTACCTCCGGTATATCTTCTTCCTCGAAATCTTCCTTTGTAAAACCTTCCACCTCTACCTCTCTGTCTCTTCTCATATCTTTTGTTCAACTTCTCTTTATCTTTCAGGGCACATTGATAAGCTTCTTCAACACTATGCAATTTGATCAAACTGAGTTTATCTTGTATATACATCCATAATCAATTCAAATATCTTGCAACTTGCTCAACTTCATCATCAACATGTCCAGATTTGATATTCAACTTGTAAAATGCTTTAGTGTACTCCTTCACACTAGATTCCTTCTATCTCAAATTTTACAACTTTCAGAACAAATTCACTTGATAATTAGCTGGCATAAATTGTGATTTCAACTTAGGAACCATCAGATCCCATGTTTTGATCTTCTCTTTACCTCTTCTCTGTCTATCGACCTACAAATTCTCCCACCAAAGAGATGCATGACCTTTCAACCGGGTATAGGCATATTTTACCTTCCTTTCCTTTGCAGTGTTCTCAAAATCAAAATATATCTCCATCTTCGAGATCCAATCCATCAATTCATCTGAATCCAACTTTCCATCATATTCCGGTGGGGAAAAATGAGGTTTAGTATTCTCCCTACTCAAAACTCTCAAAAACCTCTCTTCATCCGAATCAATCACTGGTGGGTTTACTTGTTCTGCCGGGGATTCTTCTCCTTCATCTTCACTCACATATTCAACATGTCGGCCTCTTCTTTGGGTTGTCTCAATGACTTCCAATCGGGATGCAATTCCTCGCAACATTTCTATCACAATAGGATTTGCATTCCCACATGCTCCACCATTCCTATTTCCTCTTCACACCATCTTCATGTTAGTCCTCTGCAGTTGCAGGTCGGATCCTAGTCTGCCACTCTACAAAAAAAATTCTCTGGACAACGCAATCTTCAAAATTAAAGCTCACTCTGATACCACTTGGTGCAAACTTGGTGTAGTCACCAATTAGGAGGGACCTCAAAGAGATCAATCTGGACCGGTCAGCAAGAGTAAACACAACGAAAACACAAGGATATGATGGAGGCAATGCAGAACTGAATGAATTATATCATTAAAAAAATTGATTACATTCAACCGGTAACAACCGGGTTACAAAAACCAGCTGACTGGACTGCTAAAACATGCTCAATTATAGAATAGGTCACAACCGGGACCTCAAATCCTAGGATCTATCTTCTATGTTCTATATCTTAACTTAACTACATTATAATGCTCAATTACAATGATTTATATGATCCAAGGGGATTCGGTCGGCCCAAAAAGGTTCAAATGCCGAAGAACAAGACCTAACGTGTAAAAGGAACAATGTCAGCCTCCGCCAAAGAAATTCCTCCAAAAAATCCAAAGGATGAAGTGTAGATCAAAGAGAAGGTCGGCCCCATGCCAAGGAACATCAGATTCAACACCCAGGGCTTTGCAAGCTATGGAAGGGATCCGGTAGATCCCGATGGATTACAACTAGGCAACTGGTACCATAAAAGTATCTCAAAAATCGATAGCGATAACTTGCTGAAAAATGACCCAAATGCTCCGCGATTTAGGAACAAGGTAGATGATCAAGTCCTAAAAAAAAATCCAAATCCTCAAGATTCAGTGAGCCAATGCCAGAAAAATGCAGCAAAATAGAAAGGAAATATTTTTAGTTGATGCAAGATTCCAAGAACCAGGGATGCTCCTGCATCACTTCCCTATTGGTACCTAGTGGTAACTTGCGTCTTTTGATTCCTTATGTGGATTGTTTTTGGAACTATGGAAGTGGTTGGTTAACTTATATTGGTTTATCCTTTTGTGGATTGGTTTGGGCCTCTAGAAGTGGGTTATTGACTTTGGTGTCTCCTTTGACATTACTATTGTGAGCCTCTTGTGGATTCTGTATTGTTGAATTCTCTTGTGAGCCCTTGTGTACTCTATTTTGTGGACTCTCCTGTGAGTCTCTTGTGAGTATAACTTTGTGAATATAGCTTTGTGGATTCTTTTGTGGTTCTTGATTGGTACCTTTATATGTTTGCTTCCACCTTGTGGGTCTGACTGATACCTCCTAGCATGGGGGGTGGACCTTTTGGTACCACATGGTTGGGTGGAGTGCTATTCGCACCGATTTGGTTTTGGCTCTTTCCGCAACATGTTCAAGGAGGCTCATGAAAAGATTGAGGACTGTTATTATTGTACCAGATTCATGTATTCATCCCATCATGGGACTCTTGGAGATTTGTATATTGAGGATCCATTGTAATGTATTTGATGTTCTTATGTGTAATCTTTAGCAATGTAATATGGATCTTGTACCTGTGTAATTGAGCAACATATGTTGTTATTTGTATAGCAGTTCCTTGTTGGGTTAAGGATGATGTTCAACCTTGTGTTGCATCATTATGGGGCCTTGAGGACGGTTGCTAGATGTTAAATGTGTATCATTATTCACCTTTATGAATGTATCTCTATGCATGTGTAATGTAATCTTTATGAAAAAAAAAAAAATTATTCACTTTTTCATTGTCTATTTTGTTTTGTCCTCTGGGCCTCATGGCGGGGTGTGACAAGTTACTCTAGCCTTCCAAAATCTATAGTAAGCATCAAATAATTTGACAATACTATAGAGGAACCCCTTAGTTATGTTACTTTTCATACCAAACTAGGACCTATTGGAAGATAGTGCCAATAACCTGGAAGATAGTCTAGAATGTGTATTAATTGATAGAACGTATGTATTCTTATGTTAATTGATGGAATGTCTCTATTAGAAGATAAACAATTTTTCATAGATAGAAATAAATAGGAGGGTATGTTTCTTAAGTAATGACTAGAGAATAAATGCCAAGTGTGTAAAGACTCTAATAAAGTGTCTCATGATGTTAGAAACTTTATAACAATTATATGTGTATCAAAATTAGGATCATGATCTCTATTTGTATTGAATTGGGTTGATTGATTTGGGTCTAATTTGCAAATGTAAACCTAGTCTTTCATCATAAACGAAAGCTCAAATGCAATTCTAACTTTTTTTCTTGCATGTACCAAGATGATGGGTTACTGGAGGTAGGATTGGTAAACAAGGGATGAGTAGTTTTTGACTTGCAAGTGATAGAATCCCACTATTTTCTATGATATCAAGCTAGGTACAAATATGAATTTAATGAATTCGACAAATTCTTAAAAGAAAAAAAAATTGCCTAAAATTAGACTTGTCACTCATTTCTAAGTACTAAATGTAATTTTTTCTTCTTTATTGCCCTTTCAAAACTCCTAGTATGATAAATATTCAAATGTGCACACATTGTCTAAACATAAATTAGTGTCTTTTTATACTAGTGAACGATAATGAATTGCACAAACATGTACAAATACATGTACACACTTAGTACTAGATGAGAAAGAAAAAACATGAATAATCAATCAAATTTCAATTTTAAAATTTAAATTTAAGTGGCTTGAGTTCAAGCTTACTAGGAAAATCTTACATTCATGATCTTGACCTAAGATTGAAATAGGGGAGACAAACCATTAGTTGAGCACCCTAACTTCACGCTTCTCAAAATCCTATGTGAAAATTTCAAATCACTCCCAATATTTTATAGCGGCTTACTTGGCAAGTCCCCTTCTTATAACTAAGGTTTCAAGGCCACATAATCAAATATGATGCCACATTAGCATGCTTTTTAACAAGGTGTCTAAAACAGCCCAAAACAAATGTGAGACCAATACTTTTGCAAAAGTGAGACCAATACTTGTGTTTTGATGTGACATCACATGATTCGTTGCTTTTTAGATCTATGGGATACTTTTTGTTCAATTATGGGTAGTCATCATCAACAATAACAACTTTAAAGTCACAATTATTGGTGCATTGCTTTAAAAAATATTGGACATCAAATCAACAAGTGCGGACATTAAACCAACAAATACTTTCACACTCAATGGAACGCATTCAACTACTAGATTCTTTCCCCTAATAAATAATCTAAAGAGTTGTAGAAAACCAAATATATGTACTTAAAATTGAAACGTATGATGAAACTTACATTCATGATATTGTTATAAGACTAAATAGACATAAAATATGATCTAAAGATTTGTACAAAATCAAGCATATGCACTTAAGATTGAAGTGTATAATGAATACCATTTATCAAATAAAAACTTTCTAAATATTAGTACAAAGACAAATAACGAATATATGAAACATGTGTACTTAGAAATGAGATATAAGTACACCATTTATCAATTACATGGGATTCTATCAATTAATACAAAGATATATTGCTAAAAACATCTGTACTCAGAATCACCCAAATCAATCACAGGTACCATCTTCTCTCTTCTCAATAGCTCACAGCTACCAACAACACTTTTCGAGCAGCAGACTTTTCTCGCAAGGCCTTCCACAGCTGCAGATCAGATAAGGGTTTAAACACAACTCAGGAATGTAACAACAAGTTCAGAACAAAAGATAGATCAGAAGAAGCCCATGATAAGCAAAAGTAGATCATTAAAAAATAAACAGAATTAATGGTAGTACAATACTCTTTTTCTGCTAATTGATTCAGAACTGCTGCGAAATGGCTATCCAATCGATAGAACGACTCATTTGTTAGTTATTAAAAGTGTTTGACTATCAAATGAAAGAACCATTTTGTCGACTGAATAGACATCACTAAATTGATGTACCTTCTCATTTTGTTGACTGAATAAACACCACTGAATTGATGTACCTTCTTATACTTAGATTTCTGCTGAAAACAAACAAAAACCATGGCAGTGAGTACTGTAATCCCTGTATATATATCAACCAACACAGATTCATCTCAAACTGGGACTGAAATACATTTAAAGCAGCTTTAGGGCAGCTGATATTCAGACCCTGGCTGAGATGAATCTGAGTTACTTCCATATATTGATTGTGAGGTTCATTATCTACCTTTGTTGCAGAAGAAACCAGTGGAGCTTAGAATACACACGTCATGCAAAGCTTTGCATGCATCCAGAGAGAACAGAACGTAAAACATTTATAAAAAATCTAGCCCTCTTGTTGCATCTTATGGTGCTATCAAAAACATGTGAAGTTTGTTATATTATCATGTAGTGAGCTTTTGAATGAAGGCTTCATATTTATCTATGAGTCAAATCATGGATGGCAAAAGTGACTTGTGGGCCAGTTCAAGAGATGAGACATGAAATGCTACCGTTCATTTTATATGTTATCAATTCATTGTCCAATTATTTACCTTCAATGTGCTCACTTCACATGGTGCAACTATTTTGGTATCTACCAGTAGTCTATCAAAGTTTTTGGTAGGTATAAAAACACTCTAAATTGGACAGTTCCAGACAATTCTAATAGATTCTAATAGATTCCATGTCTAGCTTTTTATATATATTTTTGGTTCTTTTTGATGAAGTAGACTTAATATAATTAAATATTGATAAGTAGTGTTTTCTTATGTTAAGTTGTTTGTCTTTTATTTATTAATTTTTAAAAAAGCTTTCTAAAATCAGATGGCTCTTAAAAAATGACAATATTAATAGATTCCATGTCCATTTCTTATATATACAAATTATTTGGTTCATTTTGATGAAACGGATTTAATATAATTAACTATTGATGAATGGTGTTTTCTTATGTAAAGTTGCTTGTATTTTCTTTATTGATCTTTTTTCACTCATACTTATCTCCATACACTTGACTTTATTCATATCTCTATCTTTTAGTTATTTATTACATCTATCCTTACATTCCTCTCCTTAAATTGTTTTTCCATCTTAGTGTTAGCATTTTGTTGTCATAGGTCAATCTCACAATGTGTGGGATCAATCTTACACCACTCAAAATTAACTCTCAAAAGTTGAAGATTCAAATGTATTATTTTTCATATTTTTCTTATTTTTATTGAGGCATTATTGATCACCATTCACATAGTATTTGCATTTCAAGGAGAAACATTCTAGTATCTTTGATATGCACGAGTAAAAGAAATATAATTATGCATCATCATTCTAGAGCATAAGGTGATATAAATTGGACAACTTTTTAAAAAGACAACTCTAGAAAGCTCCCATGTCCATTTCTCATTCACTTTTTTACTCATTTTGATGGAAGGAGCTTTGTACAATCATGTAATGACCAATGGTGTTTTCTTGTGTACATTTTAGTTTACTTTTTATCTATTACTTTTCTCCACTTACACTTATTTCCATACATTTTCCTCATCTTTACACTTTAGTTATTCATTACACCTATTCTTACACTCATCCCCATATATTCTTTTCTCATCTTGATATTAGTACTCTATTAAATTAGAGATCAATATCATGTTGTGTGGGATCAATCTCACACCTCAAATTTGACTCTCAAAATTAAAGATTCAATTTAAGTTTTTGTCAATTTCTACCATTGCATTCTCACAATAAGCTAACTTCAACTTGGTATATATTTCACATGATTTATTGCCATATACTAGTGTTTAGAGGCATTTAATGTGTGTTATTTTACCCAAACATTATTAATCATCATTTGCACATTATTTTCACTTCAAGAAGAAACCTTCTAAGAATTTTTTGATATGTAAGACTAAAGAGAACCTAATTATGCATGATCATTCTAGGATATTTGCATGCCTATAGAATGTTCTCTTTGATTACTCTACAACTATAAAGTTGGTTTGATCAAGGGAGTTGGCCTATGGAAACATGTCCCTTGTGATCTAATGATCTCCTTGGGGTATTTTTTAATATAATAGTCCTTGCTAATCAATATAGGATATATTTATGAGTACATCAATAGAAGTCCATTATGTGCAAGATTGTTTTCAGGAGCTATAGATCACCTATGCACATCTGAACATTTTTTACATGGTAGGCAAGATTAATCTCATAGTGAATGTATTCAATCCACAACACAATTTATGATTGTTCTAATTCTAAGGTAAAGTACAACCAAAGAGGATTCACATCTTGAAAGAAGCATAATTATAGTTCTACATCAAATATATCTTTCATTGTCATTCTTAGAGCTAAGTACCTTATCATCACATTTTTTTCAAAATAATATGTTCAATTTTTTTCAAAATAACATGTTCATATTTTGACTTGTAATTGATTTAATTTGGGTGATTTTTTTTGTTTTTTGTTTTTACATATTTAGACTATATTTATCTATGAGAAAAATTATTTTACTTCAAAGTTTTGTGAATATTTCCATGCCTACAATCCCTTAGGGTTTAACCTTAGGGCTATGGGTATGTGCATGATCATGGTGTGCCAAAACAACCCCTTAAGTGGCAATGAAATTTCAGAAAGTCAGAGTTATGCAACTTGACATGAAAATTTGAATAAGTTGTGAACATTATTTTTAGAATATGTAAGAAGAGAATCTATAGAAAATTGAATGTAGTTTCTAAGCTACTAGTTGTTTTTTGGAAAAAAAAATCCTATTTGATGAAAATTTCAAATTTCAATGCAGTGGTACTAAAATTTCAGGAAAAAGATAAGAAGTAGACCTATGTCTGACCACCTTAATCACAATCAAATCATAATATTTTTTTATAATATTTATAATATAAGTATTAGACTCATGTCCATATGTGACACATATTTTTTAATAATTTTTTATAAAGTAAATAATTATTTATGATTTTTTTACTACAGTTTTTCAGAAATTCAGAAACTCCTACGTCTAACCACCTTAACTTCGTCAAAACCTTATGAATTTTTTTTTTTTAATTTTTCCCTATAGTAGACAAAGCATAGGATGTGATGCATGCTTCGGATTCAAAAAATGTTATACCGTTTGAAAGTTATGAGTGTTTTTCAATCAGTCTATCAATTAGAAAATAAATAATAATTATTTATTAAAATCAAAATAAGACAAGTCTTATATTGTTGGAAAGCTGAGAACATCCTTAAAAACCCTTTTTGTTTTATCAATTTTGGCTACAAAAAAAGTCGTCAGCCACCAGTGTAAAGTCTAGAAAATCAAGAAATACTGAAAAACACGTTTTTTAGTTGACTTTCCAAGCTTGTCACTTCCAAGACAAATCCCAAAGCATTCCCAAGCCTAAATTTGAAATTTGAAAATTTTACAACACAAATCGGATATCCGATTTTAATAAGTAAATTCACTAACTAAATTTGCACATAATATGATATTAGGGAAAGAGAGAGAGAGAGAGAGAGAGAGAGAGAGAGAGAGAGAGAGAGAGAGAGAGAGAGAGAGGGATAGAGAGAGATTAGGGGAGAGGGATAGAGAGAGATTAGGAGAGAGAGAGAGAGAGAGAGAGAGTCATATTGTGTCGTTATGGGTCATATTGTGTCCTAAGGGGTCATATGATGTCTTAAAGGGGTCATATGATACAATATAACCCATTAGGACACAATATGACTCATAACGATACAATTTGGTGTCTTGAGGGTCATATGGTGTCCTAAGGGGTTGTAGGACACAATATGACCCCTTGGGACACCATAGGACCCATAACGACCCAATATGGTGTCTTAAGGGGTCATATGGTGTCCTAAGGGGTCATATGGTGTCCTAAGGGGTCGTAGGACACCATATGACCCCTATGGACACCATAGGACCCATTATGACACCAAATTGTATCGTTGAAGCTCATATGGTGTCCTAAGGGGTTGTAGGACATAATATGACCCCTTAGGACACCATAGGACCCATAACAACCCAATATGGTGTTATAACGGGTCGTATGGTGTCCTAAGGGGTTATAAGGGTTCATGGGACAACATATGACCCCTAAGGACAACATACAACCCCTTATGACACCATATGGTGTCATTAGGGGTCATATGATGTCCATAGGGGTCATATGGTGTCCTAGGATTCCATATGACCCCTTAAGACACCAAATTGTGTCGTTATGGATCATATGGTGTCCTAAGGGGTTGTAGGACATAATATGACCCCTTAGGAGACCATAAGACCAAACGAGACCCAATATGGTGTCATAAGGGATCATATTGTGTCCTAAGGGGTCATATGATGTCTTAAAGGGGTCATATTACACAATATGACCCATTAGGACACAATATGACCCATAACAACATAATTTGGTGTCTTAAGGGGTCATATGGTGTCGTAAGGGGTCATATGATGTCTTAAAAGGATCATAAGACACAATATGACCCATTAGGACATAATATGACCCATAATGACACAATTTGGTGTCCTAAGGGGTCATATGGTGTCCTAAGGGGTCCCATGACACAATATGACCCCTTAGGACACCATATGACCCCTAACGACACCATATGGTGTCATAAGGGGTTGTATGTTGTCCTTAAGGTACATATGGTGTCCCATGACCCCTATGGACACCATATGACCCCTAACGACACCATATGGTGTCATAAGGGGTCCTATGGTGTCCATAGGGGTCATATGGTGTCCTACGACCCCTAAGGACACCATAGGACCCCTTAAGATACCAAATTATGTCCTAAGGGGTCCTATGGTGTCATAAGAGGTTGTAGGACACAATATGACCCCTTAGGACACCATAGGACCCATAACAACCCAATATGGTGTCTTAAGGGGTCATATGGTGTCCTAAGGAGTCTTAGGACACCATATGACCCCTATGGACACCATAGGACCCCTTATGACACCATATGGTGTTGTTAGGGGTCATATGGTGTCCTTAGGGGTCATATGTTGTCCCATGACCCCTTAGGACACAATATGACCCATACCGACATAATTTGATGTCTTAAGGGGTCATATGGTGTCCTAAGGGGTCATGGGACAACATATGACCCCTTAGGATACCATATGACCCCTTATGACACCATATGGTGTCATAAGGGGTCACACCACAACATATGACCCCTTAGGACACTATATGACCCCTTATGACACCACGTCATATGGGGTCATATGTTGTCCCATGACCCCTTAGGACACAATATGACCATGGTGTCATAGGGGTTCATATGGTGTCCATAGGGGTCATATGGTGTCATAGGACACCATAAGACCCCTTAACGACACAATTTGGTGTCTTAAGGGGTCTTATGGTGTCCTATGACACCATATGACCCCTATGGACACCATATGAACCCCTATATGGTGTCATAGGGGTTCATATGGTGTCCATAGGGGTCATATGGTGTCATAGGACACCATAAGACCCCTTAAGACACAAAATTGTGTTGTTAAGGGTCATATTGTGTCCTAAGGGGTCGTAGGACACAATATGACCCCTTAGGACACCATAGGACCCATAGCGACCCAATATGGTGTCATAAGGGGTCATATTGTTTTCTAAGGGGTCATATGATGTCTTAAAGGGGTCATATGACACAATATGACCCATTAGGACACAATATGACCCATAATGATACAATTTGGTGTCTTAAGAGGTCTTATTGTGTCCTAAGGGGTCCCAGGACACAATATGACCTCTTAGGACAACATATGACCCCTAACGACACTATATGGTGTCATAAGGGGTCATATGTTGTCCTTAGGGGTCATATGGTATCCCATGAACCTTTAGGACACCATATGACAACTAATGACACCATATGGTGTCATAAGGGGTCCTATAGTGTCCATATGGGTGATATGTTGTCCTACAACCTCTTAGGACATCATAGGACCCCTTAAGACACCAAAATGTGTCGTTAGGGGTCATATGGTATCCTAAGGGGTTGTAGGACACAATGTGACCCCTTAGGACACTATATGACCCCTTAAGACACCAAATTGTGTCGTTAGGGGTCATATCATGTCCTAAGGGGTTGTAGGACACAATATGACCCCTTAGGACACTATATACTCCTTAAGACACCAAATTGTATCGTTAGGGGTCATATGGTGTCCTAAGGAGTCGTAGGACATAATATGACCCCTTAGGACACCATAGGACCCATAATGACCCAGTGCAGTGTCATAACGGGTTGTATGGTGTTCTAAGGGGTCATAAGGGGTCATGGGACACCATATGACCCCTAAGGACAAAACACGACCCCATATGACACCATATGGTGTCGTTAGGGGTCATATGGTGTCCTAGGACACCATATGACCCCTTAAGACACCAAATTATGTTGTTATGGTTCATATGGTGTCCTAAGGGGTCATAGGACACAATATGACCCCTTAGGACACCATAGGACCCAAAGCGACCCAATATGGTGTCATAAGGGGTCATATTGTGTCCTAAGGGGTCATATGATGTCTTAAAGGGGTCATATGACACAATATGACCCATAACGACACAATTTGGTGTCTTAAGGGGTCATATGGTGTCCTAAGAGGTCATATGATGTCTTAAAGGGGTAATATAACACAATATGACCCATTAGGACACAATATGACCCATAACGATACAATTTAGTGTCTTAAGGGATCATATGGTGTCCTAAGGGTCCCAAGATATAATATGACCCCTTAGGACACCATATGACCCCTAAAGATACCATATGGTGTCATAAGGGGTCATATGTTGTCCTTAGGGGTCATATGGTGTCCCATGACCCCTTATGACCCTTATGGACACCATATGACCCCTAACTACACCATATGGTGTCATAAGGGGTCCTATGGTGTCCATAGGGGTCATATGATGTCCTACGACCTCTTAGGACACCATAGGACCCCTACGACCTCTTAGGACACCATAGGACCCCTTAAGACAACAAATTGTGTTGTTAGGGGTCATATGGTGTCCTAAGGGGTCATAAGACACAATATGACCCCTTAGGACACCATATGACCCCTTAAGACACCAAATTGTGTCGTTGTGGGTCATATGGTGTCCTAAGGGGTCGTAGGACACAATATGACCCCTTAGGACACCATAGGACCCAAAGTGACCCAATATGGTGTCATAAGGGGTCATATTGTGTCCTAAGGGGTTATATGATGTCTTAAAGGGGTCATATGACACAATATGACCCATTAAGACACAATATGACCCATAACAACACAATATGACCCATCTCTCTCTCTCTCTCCCCCTAATCTCTCTCTATCTCTCTCCCCTAATCTCTCTCTCTCTCTCCCCCTCCCCCGACGTCTCTCTCTCTCTCTCTCTCTCTCTCTCTCTCTCTCTCTCTCTCTCTCTCTCTCTCTTTCTCTCTCTCTCTCCAAAATATGAGTAATAAAATCAGATATCCGATTTCTGTCATTGCCATTAATGTGGCAAAAGTAAAAAAAGGGTGGCAATGGGAAATTTTTTTGGGACCACAAATTTATACATTAAAATCGGATATCCAAATCCGATTTTTGTAAATAAAAAAGAGCCTTGTGGGCCATTTTGTGGATTCCAATGGCCCATAGTCTACATATTCTGTTTTCTGTCGATGATTAGGGGTTTTTAGACAGGTTGAGAAAAATTTGTGCTTTTGGGAGATTATTAAAGTCAAATCTTACATTGTCAATCATTTAGGAGCATCTTTGTGGAGGTAAATGGGGAGTAGTAGTCGTCGGAAGTCTAAACGCATAAGAAAACTTTCAAATTACCAAATTGAAGTGTATAGAGAAAGAGATAGAGAAGGTCATAGGAGGAGAAGACAAGGTATGTTAAATATTGCTAATGTTACTTCAAGTGAAGAGGAAATTGAATTTGAAAATGTGTCACAAGTTATTGAAAATGAAAATGTAGATTTTGAAAGTGAAAATTTTGAAAATGTTGAAAATGTTGAAATGGTTAATGAAAATGCTCAACATGTGGAAAATTTTGACATAGGAGGTGAAAATGTGGAAAAATTTGACATTGAAGGTGGAATTGCTCAACCTTGCGACCCTTGCAATTTTAACCATATTTGAGGCCCTCACCTTGGCGATGATATCTTCTTCTCCAACCGAGACCCCTTTTTGCACCTTCACCCTTGAACCTCTCCTTGTTTAATCCCTGAGATGGCCTCAAGACCCTATCCAGACCCCAAGAAAGGGCAGGACAGGGGCATGGCACACATGTCCCCCGTAGGATAGGGGTGTGGCACCCCTATCCACCTAGGACAGTGGTGTGGCACTCATGTCCCCCTAGGACAGGGGTGTGGCACACCTATCCACCTAGGACAGGGGCATGGCGCCCTTGTCCCCCTCTCTTAGGGTGGCCCCAAGATAGGTCCCTCCGGTCCTATCTGCATTTCGGGATTCCAAATCTCCCCAATGTTGGCCTTTGGTGAGATGGATTAATCTTCTAAGGCATATATAAAAGGGGAGTTGATCCTCTCATTTGCATAGACATGATATACAAAATACACGATAGGCAAAATTCAAGCGAAAGGTTTTCATGAAGCATTCAAGTCTTCAAGCATCCATCAAGTCTTCTTCTTCATGTGTCTTCTTCATTCATCCATTGGAGCAACATTACAACATTGATTTGCAAGCATATGTGTGTGTTAGGGTTTTGTCATGTTACATGCCATTTCATGCAAACACTTGTGATTACATTCAAGAAGCAAAGCAACCATCATCAACAAATTGCAAATCTACAAGGTATACATTTCCATTATTTACATTTAAGCATTTGCAATTACTTTCTTTCAAGGTTGATTTCTCAACCGGGGTTTGATTGAGGTAAACCCCTATCCACAACCCTTCTTTCCTTCTTTTTTGTGTGTAGGTTGCAGGTGCATTGACTGTAATTGTAGGTTTGGGCTTCATTTACAGAGACGAAAAAACTTTTTTTGTTTTGTGAATTTTTCAGAGGACCATGTGCACTTTCAACACAATCCTGATGGCTTTTCTCCAAATTCGAAGGGCAGATCCGTATTAGTCTAAATATCTCAAATCCAAAGTTACAACGCAATCCTGAACCGGTAGCTCCTCATTTCACCCATTTTATCTCTCTTTTCTGCATAGTTAACAAGTCAATTCTTCTACTTACAAAAGAGGTAAAATTACATTCCAACACTTGCAATCCACTTAGAATTCACATCCTTGTTTCCCTTGGATTTGGATCTAGTGGATTCAACACCTCTTTTGAATGTAAAGCATCTCCCAAGTGAAATCATCCTAGTGATTTCCTTTCTCTCTCCTACTTGGGGAATCACTAGGGTTCAATTTTCCACTTTACAAAAGGCACTAGCAAGTATGTTCACTTCTCAAACACAATAACACAACCCAATAATTAAAGGGTTATGATACGAAATTGGTGCAGCGGAAACTTTTCTTCTTTCAAAACACTTCCATCACTGAAATAATGGCGTGAGAATATAAGTTAAGAATACATTTCTCTACTTAAAAGTGTTAAACACTTAGATTTGACTAATATTCTCTAGACTTGATATGTTGCTTATTGTGTGTGGTTTAAGACTGGCCCAACAATATGCTTCAAGAGAATGGCTTTTGTTACCATATCAAAGAGAAAAAACTGGAAATAAACCTCTCCAAATCTGCCCTAGATTGTTTGATCACCATCTCCCAAAACTAGCTGCAATTAATCAAAGCAAAATTTGATTTAAAGTAAAGATTCAGATAATATATAGAAATCTTCGACCAAATAATTAATAACTGCATTTAATCATAACAAAGATTATCATCTAAAAACTCTCTAATAATGATGCAATGTAATTTCTCTGTAATGACAATAGAATTTGTGATTAGATAAACCATAAAATACAAAATTATATATCCATTTATTAAAAATACTTAAAAAATCTAATAAAATTTCCTTGCTATTAAACTAACCACTAAAAAAAATAGTTGAATGACATTTTCACATACCATATAACCATATATCATATTATTGAGCAGTGAGAGGAAAATGTGCAGTAGTGTGAGTTATCCACATAGTTGGAAATTAATCACAAGTATGAAAATAAATTATTAAATTATGAAGAAAAACAAATAGGAAAAAGCTCATGATGAGAAGTAGTGGCGCATTAAAATATAAATTGAGTACTAAAAACTTGCAAAATGGAAAGATATATGCAAAGAAAATGTTTTTATCAAAATGGAAAAGAAGACAAAACAATGGCAGTGACTACGTAATCTTTGTCCATCACTATATATATATATATGTGTATATGTGTATGTGTGTGTTATCCTTTTGGTGCATAAGTTCTCATTTATTCAATGTCTTTACTATCAGTGTTTATTATTACATTCTTTGCATAATTGTGTATTTATAAAACTATTATTTCCTTTAGTTTCTATAAGATTTTTTAATTAAAATAACTATATTTTTTTTCTTCATTATGTATTAACATTCATGTCAATTATTTTCACGCTTTAATAGACTCTTCCTTTTTTTAGCATATATTATTAGCTATTGTTTTCTTTAGTTGGTCTTTGCATTTTAAATTTATTCTTATGTTATGTTTAATTAGAAAAACAGATTTTAAGGACAACATACAAAAGACTGGCAAGAAAGCCAGCAACCCGAAAGGACAGCAAAGAAAGACCTAGACAACTAGCAACACTTACAAGACTTAAGAAGCATAATAATTATTTCTTTGAGTTACTATATTACCTTTTTACTTATTATAGTTTCTTCTTTTCTAGTATGTATTGTGAGTTGTTACTCTTCATATGTGACCTTTGTATACATAAATATTTTTATTATTATTGGCTAATTATATTAGTAATAGTATAAGTTTAATTCTCTTTAAAGTTTTTTTTTTGTATGTATAAGTTTTAATTTGTAAATATTATATTAATTTTATTATTATCTTTCTATATTTAAGTATTTTTCTTATTATTATTAATATCTATATTCATGAGTATTGATTTCAAAATATATCATAGATTCTTTATAGTTAATGTTATGCATTCTTATACATTTTGTATCTTTTTTAGAGTTAATTTTCACTATTAAGTATCTTGTGGACTTTTTTTATTAACAGTTTAAGTTTATACGCATAGGTTAGAATTAACACTAGGTCTTTTATTTTTTATTTATTTTGATATCCCTTTGCTTTGGACTTGTGCCACCCTCCTCTCCTCTCTTCTTTTTAGTCTTGTCTTGTCTGTAATTAACCGTTTCATGTCTCTTAGCTCTCTAGTATTCTGATGATGGATCATTGATTCAAAAACTGATTCAGAGTCTAATCTAAAAATTTGGAGATAAATTATTGATTATGGAAATTTGATATCATTAATACCCAAATGCAAACAATAAATAGAAATATTTGAAATAGTAGCTAATTAATTATTGTATTTATTCATTTCTGTGATTCGAACAAAATTTATCATGTGAAAACTATCTCTAACAATGATGTCATGTAATTTCTCTAAAATGAAATTGAAATTCCCCATCCAAATAAACTATAAAATACAAAATCATATATTTACATACGAAAAATACTTAAAAAAATCTAATCATCACTAAAAAAAAATAAAAAAAAAATAGATGAATTACATGTTCAAATATCAAGAAGAAGAAAATGTAAAGTAGTTATTCAGAATAATTCAGTTATTAACCAGAGTTATTAGAAAAAAGCCCTTGATGAAAAGTGGTGCATTAAAAAAATAAATTGAGATTGATATAACCCTAATATGAGCAGTGATATTACAACCGCTGTACTGAAAACCTGCTGAAATGGAATTAAGGATATATGAAGCCTTTAACAAAGAAAAAACAACTATTCAGATATTTATTTTGAGGTTCATTATCTATCTTGCTTGCAGAAGAAACAAATTGAGCTTAGAAACAATAGATACGACATAAATACAAAATCCAGCCTATTTTTCAACATCTTATGCTAGTAAAAGGGAAACCATATCAAAAGCATTTGGAATACTTAAATTGTCATCAAGTGAACGTTCTAAATTAAGGCCTCATAGTTTAGGAGATGAGACATAATATCCAATGATTTACCTTCTTCATGCTCACTTCACATGGGAGCAACGGTTATGTTGGAATGTACAAAAGCACATTTCAAATCAGACAGCTCTTCAAAATGACAACTCTAGTATATTTTATGTCCATGTTTTTATTCTTTTTCGAAGAAATGGACTTAATATAAGGTGATTTTTTAATATAATTTTGTAAATTAGTTAATTAGTTTTTTTACTTATAATTATTTTCATATATTTGATTTGATTTATATTTATCCTTAAATTCATCTTTGTACATTTTTTCATGTTCTAATATTAGTATTCTATTGTCATAGTTTAATATTATGTCATTTGAAATTGATCTCACATCACTTAAAATTGACTATAAAAATTTAAAATTTTTATCTTAATTTTTTGTTGACTTCTACCATTCCATTTCCACCACAAGCTAACTTGGTACATGTTTCACATGATTTATTGGCATGACCTACTATTTAATTATATTTTGATGAGTGTTTTTACATCTAGGCATTATTGTTCATCATTCACATATTATTTGCATTTAAAGGAGTTTTTTTTTAGAAATATTTTAATATACAAGACTAAAAGTAACATAATATAATGCATTATCATTCTAGGACATAAGATGATACAGATCGGATAACTCTTTAAAAACACAACTCTAGTATTTTCACATGCTAATTAGATAGCTTTTTGAGTTAGATCATGAATGACAAAGGTAACTTGTGGATTTTTTTTATAAGATGAGAGATCATCTACTATATTTCATTTAAATGTAATTGCTTTTTTGACCAATCATTTACTCTTAGTGTTCTCACTTCACATAGGAGCAATTATTTGGTACTATTTTTTTCTAGAATAGGGTCCACTAGTCTAAAGATAAAAACTATGAATCAAACTCGTTGACATCAGCATACAATAAAGAATAATCAATAGGCCCAATGACAAACCCTTGGGAGTGTTGGGAATTGTGATTAAGTTATTCTCTTTTGAGTTTTGATATGATTGGATAAAGATGAAATGAGATAATACAAGAATTGGATATGAAGATGCAAATTTGACAATAATCAAGGTGAACAATTAGCTATGCAACATGTATGTAAATTTTGAAGATTGATCTAGAAAGAAAATTCAAAGAGGAACCTATATCTACAATTTGAGCCCAAAAGTGTGACCATTGTAGCTAAGTGCCACTATCCTGAAGGTGTCAGATACAAATTTGGTAAATAGATTTTGGATCAGAATTCCCTACAGATTTGCTTCTTGAAATTTGGTTGGAAAAGTGTTAGGAACTATAGAAAAGCTACAACGTCTTGGGTTTTATAGCTTCAAAGTTTGAATCTATTCCACTTTATGCACTTTCTAAATCTATAATTCAAATTTGCTAGATTTGAATCCTACACATAGAAGAGAGAGAAAATGGTGTTGGTTGTATAGGGTCTTACCTAAGTCAAATCTCGGGTAGTTGTTAACCTCCACTACAAAAATGATGATTAGGAAAAGAGAGCTTACCCTTGTAGGGAAAATGCTAAATGAGAAGTAAAATGCTGAATCGACAAGTATATACCTCAAGCTTGATAATGTTGATGATGCAATACTCTTTGGATAGAACCCTCAAGTGTTGATGCAATATCATGACATGACAAGACAAAACTATTCATAAAAATCAACTTCCATGAAGATTGTTGTCACTTTCTACTCCATAACGCTTAGATTTGAAGAAATTAGCTCATAATACTTGCTCTACGATGTACTTTAATAATAAATGGATGAAAACAAATTACGAATGATGCTCTTGTATAGGGTTCCAAAGGTATTATATAATTTCGGACAACCTCCAATAGTCATATTAAAATTTTGAGACCAAATAACACTGGTGGGAACCAACACACCAACAAGTTGAAATTTGGGCCCAATCTAGGGGGCATGGCACCTAGCTCCATAGTGTAATAGGACTAAGGCACCTAGTTCCCTAGGTATCTAAAATGGCTTCCACTCAAACCTTTTTCACAAGTATATACATGGGCGTAATATGCCAAACACGAATGAAGAGAAGAGTAGATTACAATCATTTATTAGACACGCTCTTGAGTTCTTGACATAGAAATGTAGATTACATTTCAAATTAGCAACATATACCTATAGGTTTATCATTCAAATATAATTTAATTAAGAATGAGGGTGGATGCACTTATATTTTTTGAGTGAGAATTTGAATGGTGAGGGTTTATTTATAAATAGATGGTTGACTTTGAATGAGAAGAAGAAGGAATCATAATTGACTATTAATAATAGTCATGAAGGGTTATGATTGTTTATTAGTGGGTTGTAACATGGGTGAAAATAACTATGTTTATTTATTTATTTAAGATAATAAGTTGTGCATATCTTAAAAATAGAAGATCATAAGTAGGAGTTATGATAGAATATTAGTGGGTAATGATTTTTTTATTTGTTTTGTGGTGAATAAATGTGAATAGATTTATTTATTTCTTTTGAAATAGGTGGAAAAGAAGTTAGCCTAATTAACTAAATCACATGAATTATAAAATTAAATGGTAGTAAATGAAAACATGAATTAGAATAGGACTAGCATATGAAGTTAGGATGCAACATGGTAATAAGATGAAATTTTTGGAATTTCTTAGAAGGTGGTCAGAAAAGGTGTCTAAATTTTGTGTCTTTTTGAAATTGTATTAAGAGGTAATAATATTTTTTTAAAAAAATCTATAAGCACTTGGTAGTAAAGATAACATTTCATAAGAATTGATATTTTAATTTTAGGATTATTAATGTTTTAGTGATTCCCAAAAAAGAGGACAAGTAGGGTTAAAGAAAATGAGTGCATTTTTTAAATGGATGAAAGAGCTTGATTGAGGAAAGAAAAATAGGGAGAGTTAATAGAAGATATACCAACTCTTATCCACATAATATAATTCTATATATTATTTGTTCAAGACAAATTATACATTAACTCTTATAATCACTATCTAAATATATGAGATATCTTAATAACTGAATATCTACATTTTTAGACCTAGAATATTTGTACATGAGGTGTTATTGCAAATTATTTCACCTCACTCACTTTAATTAAATATATATTATTATTTAATAAAAAACATGAATTCATTAAGCCCCCAATTAGTGTAAACATGGGGAGAAAGTATATGACAAGAACTAGAAATAGAATCACATGCCTATACGTGCTTTTAGAACTACATATTGTTATCTATATCTTGTTGAACATGATCACCTACACATGAAAACTTATCTTTCTTTCACTTCCGGTGAACTTATAACCAACCAACCACACTTTGAAGAAGATTGATAATTATAATATTTTTATAGCCAATTTATCTTGTATACAATTGTTTACAATATCAATGATATTTAGATTCTCCACTTTTTAAACTTAGTAGAAAAATATTTATAATTTTTATTTTGCATTCAATAATGAAATAAAATACCACTTATACAAATTGTGACCTCATCATTAGTGGCTAACAAGAGGTTCTATTTAGCCTCCTTCCTATAATGCATCTAGCCTCTATTATTAATTGGCTAACTATACTATCCTTTTTGTTTTCGTATCATCTATGACTTTCATTCTCATGGTTATGAAGTGAATTTTTTTATAGGATGAAGAAAATGCTTTATGAAATATTTCTTTGAAAGTGAAAGTTTCCAAGTCTCTTACCAATTATCAAAATCTCACCTATATTTTATTTCTTCTCCATTAAAAAATGATAATTAACTCTTGAACAATGTATGTTGATCTCTTCTTTGGAATTCTTAGGACAATACTCATCATTCATCCATTTATTTAAATGCAATCCCGAACTATTCATATTCTTGGAGTGTATTAGATAGTGTCCAGCATTCATATGGAACTCTCATATCCTTCACAAACTCATCATTCTCTTGGTCAACCATATGAGTTTCACCAACAACAATCTTCAAGATTCTACTAATATAATTAAATAAATAAAAATGTTTGGCAATAGATATCATAGCAAGAACAATACATGGATTGAGTCCTAAGTATATGCTATTTTTTAAGACTATTCTAAACTTAAAAAAAAAAATAGATCCTCTTTGGATGCCTTTTTCTTCTCATTGTTTCACCTTTAATGCTATGCCGAAGCATTGGAGTATTGATGGGAATGATCAAGCCTTCTATAATGTAAATGGAACAATACCTAAAAATCAGGAACTAGAAATAAAAATGAGCATTCTTTCTCACACCATGATAGAAAAATTGGTAATGTTTATAGAAGCTATATAAAATTTTATATACATAATACACTTCTATATAATATTTATTGAATAGAAATTACATATTTAAAGGATATTTAGTGTTCTATATTGTAGGAGTATTGTCAAAACTCTAATTAGGTTTGGCTAAATATATGAGTTGTTTTAACAACTCAATACAAATAAATATACTCCATAAAAATAATTATTTTCATACCTAAAATAAACAATTCAATATAAAAAAGCACTCCACAATTTTTTTTTTTCACTCCTAGAATATCTATGTGAGTTTCTATTTCAATTCACTTCAACTCATTTACTCTAATTTAACATACATTATTGTTCTAACCCATGTCAACACTAGCATGAATTCCTAACAATTGACTAGTTATGGATGATGGAAGAGATACATTTGGGTTGATTCCATGACTGATGATAATTAATAGAGCTAGAGCTAGTAAAAGGGTAGTTTTTAAGGATGCAAAGGTTAGCTATGAATGGAAGGGATAAGTATGAGAAAGATATATGTTGTGTGAGTAAAGGTGATAGTGAAGTCATTGCTATTATTTTTAAAACTATGTAGAAGAGATATGCATTATAAAAGGCTAGGTGGAATGTATATGATGGATGATGAAATGGTTTTATTATTATTTTATATGTTTTTATTGTAGTCTAGGTTGATTTACACTTCTTTTGATCATTCAATTGTAGATTCAATATTTCCTTTGTTTTCTTAATCATCCTCCATCCTTCCTCAAGGATGGCCTCCTTGTTATCTGAAGGAGAAATTGGAAGTGAGCTATGAGGAGGGTTATGCAAAGGATTTTCCATGAAAGAGGGATGACAAGTAGGAGCATTATTGGAGGGTCTTGATTGAGAAGGGGAAAGGATTAGAGATGGTTGAAGGGATGGGGGGTGGCGGTAAGGGAGAATATTGCCTTTTGGGTAACAATATTTTGAGTATTTAATTGCATTATTTTTTAATCATATAATTTTTCCTGATTGGGTTTCTACATCTTTAAGTAATAGATAGAAAGCCAAACTTTAAAATAGGAATTCTACTTTGATAAAACACATTTTCCAATCTTTGTGCATCCAAAAAATTCTTTCTTTTTTACTCAAAAAACACTAAATAATAATATTTAAAAACTATTCATTAAAAACATTGTTCACATAGAAACAACTAGACCAACCAGACTAAACAGTTAAAAAAAACAATTAAACCTAAATAAATCAAAATAACTCTTTCACTTTCTTAATTTGAATTGACTCTAAATTATTTGATCATCTACTTTTAAATAGCTTTATCACAATTGCAAAGTAAAATTTTCAACTATCATTAAAAACATGTCAGTGAAAGGACAATATAGACTTGCTTTTATTTTGGACTCCCTACCAGCTTTAACATCTTTAACCCCATCATATTATCAATGTCTTAGTGTGTCATTGATCTGAATTATGGATTCGGATGACAACACCTGAGTGAGAACCCGCGATATTGTAAATTCTATTTACATGAACAAGAAAGCATAAAATTGAAGCAAGCCAAAAAGTGTTCTATTCAGTTCAAAAATCCAGCATATATCAGTCTAAGGGATTCCAAGGGTCACCAAAAACTCCTTGAGAATTGAAACCCAACAGTCACATCTTGTTTTTTACATAATAAAATCTAAAACTGTAAAAATTTCAAAAAACTATATAAAATTTTGTCCTAACTTTAACTAGGCATAACTTTTTGCACAGGACTCGAAATTACAAGCCGTTTAACTCGTCAGAAAGGTCTCCAAGAGTTGGAGGCAAATTCCTATAAGAATGTTCCTTTGGAAATATTCTAAATGATAGGCCAAACTTTCAACGGCTAAAAATGCCCTGAAGGCCTTCAAAAATGCCAATTACTAACGTCTAGAAATACAAAAAAAAAATATTAAAAATATTTTTCCACTGTTTCAGATTTGCTTTTGATAATTACTTCCCCCTTGGAAAGCAATGGGCTTGATTGCATCAACACTCTGAATGAGATGAAGAAAACATTCTTGAAGCTGCTCCCTGGTAAACCACTTCCCTTGTTGAGCAATCTGCCCTACTCAAACCACTTTGTACAAGTAAATCTGTTGTTGTTTGAGTGTTTTCACCATTGTGTCCACAATCTGACTACATTGGAATGGGGTAGCTACATTTAGATTCAATACTATAGTGGAGATTGTTTCTCCCACATTTGCAACATCTAATAGTGGAGGAAAATATGGCTTCAACAGTTTCACATTGAAGACTGGATGAAGACCCAGAAATGGAGGTAAATTAAGCTCAAAAGCCTTATCACCAACTTGCTTGATGATTGTGTATGGCTCATAACATAGAGGACAAAGCTTCCTATTGGCACCTTACAATCATTCCTTTTGGATATGCAACCACACCTTGTCCCCAACTTGAAAATTATTAGGAGTACGATGCTCATCATGTCTCTCCTTATATTTCTTATTGGTGTGATCCAAGATTTCATGAACTTGTTGTTGCAGATGATAAATTCTATGAATGAACTGGGCTACCTTATCTTCCTCCTTACCAACACGTGGAACCAGATCAATTTGAATAAGTGGTATGGTAACATCCATGGGTGCAAGTGGCTGATAACCAAGACAAACCTCAAATGGGTTGTGGCCATTCAAACTGTGAATTGCCTTGTTGTAGCTATGTTGAACATATGGAAGACTTTCATCCCATGTGCAGGATGTTTTGAGTGGTACATTCATAGGATGTGTATAATCATCCGATTCACTACCTTTATTTGGCCATCTATTTGAGGGTGGAAAGCAATAGACTTTGTTAATTTTGTGTCCATATTTTCCCAGTGTAGACCAGAACTTACTAAGAAACATGTTGTCCCTATCCAAGATAATGGTATTCAGCAAACCAAAATGAACCCAAATGTATTCAAAGAAGAGCTTTCCAGTGTCCTCTGCATAAATTGTTTTTTTACATGCTACTATTACTGCCATTTTTGAGAACCTATCTACCACAACAAACACACAATCATGGCCTCTTTTGGTGGTAGGAAGACCATACATAAAGTCCATAGAAATTGAATGCCAAGGTTTTTAAGGAATAGGAAGTGGTGAATACGGCCCAAGTTTACGATTGGCAGACTTAGCAATAGCACATGCGATACAAGCTTGAATATATGAAATAAAATCATTTCGCAACTTTGGCAGTAGTCTTACCTATACCAAAATGACCAGCAACCTTACTATAGTGAGCTTCCCATATCAACTTGTTGTGTTCTGCATTGGGCATACAGATTTGGCCAAAGTGACAAAGGATTCCATCTTGCAAATAGAAGTCATTCACTGGATGTCCTTTCACCAATTGATTATAAACATCTGCAAATTCAACATCATTCTCATACAAGTAAGCCCAGGCGTTAGTTCGATGACCACACGAGTTCAAAACCATACTTATGGCTACAATTGGAGGCCTCCACAAATAGTCCGCTACTTTGTTAGTGCTTCCCTTCTTGTGGCAAATATTGAGGTGAAATTGTTGAAGATATGTTGACCATCATTGATGTCGATCATTCTGCAACTTCCCTTGTGTTTTCAAAAAATGAAGAGGTTTGTGATTGTTAGAGTAATTGGGTCTTTACTTGATTAATTAAACAACATTTGTTTAATTAATTAAGTTCCCCTTTATCTCTTTTACACTTAAGCTAACATTAGGTGCATAATAATTAATTCTTTTATTAATTATTATGTGCAAGCCTAGGGTTTTCCCTTTTAGGATTTCTTGACCTATTAGAGGTTGATTCTTTTCTTTTGTATCAATTATTCATTACACATTTTTGGTGAATATAGAGCTCTCATATTCGTGAGTATTTTTCTTGTGTTTATTATTTTCTTTACTGCTTCCCTGTTTCTGCTTGTAATAGGTTTATTCAGTTTGTAGAGATCATTTGGGCTCCTGTGGTGTTGTATTTCTCAACTCTCACATGGTATCAGAGCTTCAAATTTGTAGCTATGTGTTCTTGTTTTGAGTTTTTTTGCATTGGAAGCAGATCTGGTTTTTTTTTTCAAAAGTTTTTTGTGCACCTAGGGATAGGCCTTTTTTTCTAAGCACTTTGGGCCTAAACGGACCTCACCATCGTGCTTAGAAGGCCCAAAAACCCCAATGGTCATGTAAAGCTTGACCACTTTCGACACCTGAGCCTTTGGGGGTATATGTTTTTTCTATACTAGGTCGTACGACCCTGACACGCAGTTCAAGATTTTTTTTAATTTCTTTTTGCCTTTTTGCGGCATGCAGGCCAAAAATTGTTTTTTTGAAAAAAAAAAAAACCCCAAAAAACCTCTTTCCAAACAAATCAGCAAAGTTTCTTACAAAAAATCAAATTTTTTTGGGGGGTTTTGGTTCCCTTGCTGGCCTGACAGTTTGGCCACCGGACCTGTCAGAGCGGGCCCCATCGACCTCCGATCCTTGGCCCCCACTAGCCCCTGCCACCCAGCACAGCCCCACCGCTGCCCAGCTCTACCTTCGGAGTGCCGCCCATGAGCCACCTTTGCCTGGACTTGCCACCAGACCACCTCCCTCTTGCCTTTTTAGTGGGGGTTGGTTTTTTCTTCATAACTTGAGCATATAGAGTCATTTTTTCAAAAATGAATAGGCGTTGGAATGCTCTCAACATGCTCTATTCAGATATGTGATCTTGTTTCTTAGATTTGTCATCAGTTACATGAGATTTCAGTTTGAATTTTTTCTGCTTATGCACTACTTCCTTCTCACCAGTATGTACTAGGGTTTGGGTTTATCTCTTGTTGGGGGGGGGTGTTTTCTTCTCGCTTTCTATCATTTATATCCAAAATATAGAACACCAAAACTCTCAAAACCAATAAACCCTTCTGCATCTTTTGTCTATTATGAAAGATCACATAATAATAAAAAAACACAAGGAGGTACAGGTGCAGAGTTTCATGGTAGATCCTTCAGTTGAGTTGTTGACATCACACAGTTATCACACCTGGAAGCCTCGCATCATGAGGCTTCTCCAGGCACGAGGGTTGTGGTCTTGTTTGGATGAGTTTCATCCTCTATTGCAACATCCTTTTGAGATTATTCACCACATAAACAAGATGGATGAGGCCATGGGTTTTCTCTATTTACGTGTTTTCGACAGTCTTCTGTTTCACCTTGATGAGTTGCTCACTCCTCAAGATATGTGGTTGAAGTTTGAGACTCTCTTTGGGAGAGTTAATGAGATCCAGACATTACATATTGAGGTAGAGTTGGTTTCCTTGTCACTTGATTCCTTTCCTACCATTGAGGATTTTTTGAACAAATTCAAGACTACCAGATCTGTTCTCCAGGGTGTGGAAAGACCAAGACAAACACAAAGTGCATTCACTTGATCCTTTTGAAGCCTTGGGGTCATTTTTAGTTTTTTGCCTCTACTTTCTACTCCACCATGGATGGACTGGGTGCTCGTTTCACCATGCATACCTTTGATGTGTTTTGTGAGTGTTTGTCTCGTGAGAAGTCTCACCTTTATCAGTTGGACATGCTCTCAGGTTCCAAGAACAAAGCATTGGTTTCTCAGTCCTCTAAGGAGAAGCAAAAGTAGAAACCGAAGCCAAAGAAGAATTCTGCAGGCAATGAGAATTCCTCCAAGCCACCTCCTAAGTCTGATTATAAACCACCATTTCCTCCGAAATAAGGGAAATATTCGCAGTCTGGCGAGTCTTCCTCCAAGACTAAGAAGAAATCAGGAGATACTTGCAGTTTTTGTGGTAAGGAAGGATATCCAGTTTCCAGGTGTTAGAAATGATTAGAGGCTTTAGAGGAAGCCATGCAACAACATCAGATCTCCTCACCTGAGGCATCTTCTCCTTCCATAGGGAAAGGTCATGCTCTCATTGCTCGAGCTTTGACCTATGGGTCCACTTGGATTTTAGATTCTGGTGCTTCTCACCATATGACTCACACTCAGCAGTTGGTTACTTCTCTTGCCTCTTGTGGTACTTCACAGATTGCAGTGGGTGACTTTGTTTAGTTTTCAGTCTTGGGTTTAGGTTCTGTCTCTTTGGATGGGGGTACTCTGCAGGATGTTCTGGTTGTCCTTGACATCTTGATGAACCTCCTATCCATTTATCAGATTTTCCATTCTGGCTCTGGTAAGATAGTTGAGTTCTCACCACATGACATGGTTATTTGGGACCTCCATGACTTTGATTTGGTGGTGGCTACTATGAGTGTTGATACTGCATCTTGTCTTTATAGATTTGATGGATTTGAGCCCTCTTCAGGTACAGGTTCATCTTTTATAGCACATACAGATTCAGTGAGTAAGCTTTGGCATGAGTGCTTGGGCCATGTCAATTATAGATATCTTTAGCAGATGAGTACACAGGCACTTATTCTTGGGCTCCCACAAATTTCCTGCACTGATGGTGTTTGTCATGGTTGTGTGCTTAGCAAGCATCACAGGGATCCCTTTCCAAAGGGAAGAGCCTCTCATGCTTTGGCACATTTGGAGTTGATTCACAGTGACCTCATGTCATTCCCTACTCCTTTTTCTGGGGCCAAGTATGTACTCACATTTATTGATGACTTCTCCAGACGCATATGGGTGTACTTTCTTAAGTACAAATCTGATGTCTTTGATTCATTTTGAATCTTCAAGACATTTGTAGAGAAGCAGTCTGGTTGTTCTATTCGGTGGATACGTACAGATAATGGGGGGGAGTATGTGAATCAGGCTTTTAGAGATTTTTGCACTGAGCATGGTTTACAACATCAGTTTACTGTTCCCTACACCCCTCAACAGAATGGTGTCATTGAGAGAAAGAACATAACTTTACGGGAGATGGCGAATTGTATGATTCAATCTAGGTCCATAGATTCATCCTTTTGGGCTGAGGTAGTCAATTGTGCCAACTACATTCAAAATCGGATGCCTCACAAGGCGATTTGAAATATGACTCTTGAGGAGGCTTGACCTCATGACAAGCTTGATGTTTCTTTTTTCTGAGTATTTGGCAGTGAGGCATGGGCATTTATTCTTGATGCTCAGAGGAAAGAAATGGAGTGGAAGAGCTGACCCCTCATTTTTGTTGGCTACTGTGTGGATGTTAAGGCGTACAGGTTGCTTGATCCTGATTCCAGAGAGGTCCTGTTTTGATGGGATGTTCAGTTTGATGAGTGCCTTCCCATAGTGGATACCCTGTCTTTAGTGCTTACCCCTCTGCCTACTCCTTCAATTGCATCTCTTCAGGATTATTTTGAGGATGATTATGATGATGCTACTGATGATCCACCATCCCTACCTCCACCTGCTCTACCTCAGATGCCCAAGTGGGCTCGCTTTACTGTTGATGTGACATGATCTATGGCTAGTGATCTTTCAGATACTCGATGCACCCGTTCTCATACTGTGGGTTCTAGTCTTTTGAGTCATGCCATTTCAGATGATCCTCAAAAGTTTTTAGAGGCAACAAGACACCCTGAGTGGGATTGTGCTATGGAGGAGGAGTATTCTTCTTTGATGAGGAATAATACTTGGGATCTCTGTCCTCTTCCTAAGGGCAGAAAGATTGTTCGATGCCGATGGTTGTATCGCACCAAGTATGCTTTCGATGGTTCGATTGATAAGTACAAATCACGTCTTGTTGCGAAGGGTTTCTCGTAGGTTGAGGGTATTGATTACTCCAAGACATTTTCCCCTATCACCAAGATGAACTCTATTCGCTTTGTACTATCCCTTGCAGCTTCTAGGGGATGTCTCATTTTTTAGATGGATGTGAAGAGTGCTTTCTTGCATGGGGACCTACAGGAGGAAATCTTTATGGAATAGCCTCACGGATTTGTGCAGGACAATTCTTTGGTTTGTAGACTTTGACGTTCATTGTATGGTCTCAAATAGGCCCCTCAGGCTTGGTATGAGAAGATGGACTCTTTCTTGCTCTCCACTGATTTCACAGGCAGTCATTCCGATCACACAGTGTACATTCAGCATCTTGAGGGTGAGATCCTAATTCTTGTGCTATATGTTGATGATCTCCTCATCACAGGTATCTCATCCTCTATGATTCAGCATGTTCAGCAAGCTTTGATGGACTAGTTTGAGATGACAGATCTTGGTCTTTTGCACTATTTTCTTGGTCTTCAGGTGATTCAGTCTTCTGAGGGGATTTACATTTACCAACAGAAGTATGCTCTTGACATGCTTCAATGCTTTGGCATGCTTGATTGCAAGCCTGCCCCCACTCCTTTTCAGTCGGGGGTTGTTTTGATTCCTACGAGCCCCACTCCTTCAGTAGATTCTACACTTCATAGACAGTTGGTTGGCAGTTTGTTGTACCTGACACACACTCATCCTGATCTTTCCTATGCGGTTGGCCTTCTCTCTCGATTCTCCCATGATCCTCATGAGAGTCATTGTCAAGCTACCAAACATATTTTGCAGTACATTCGGGGATCTATTTCTCATGGCATTCACTACACATCAGGGGAATCTTACATTGTTGGCTACACTAGCTCAGATTGGGCTAGTGATATCAATGATCAAAAGTCTACTTTTGGCTTTGTTTTCTATCTTGGCTTTGGTCCTATCACATGGTCTTGCAAGAAGCAGACTGCTCATGCTTTATCATCTACAAAAGCTAAGTACCGAGTTGTTGTGCTCACCAGTCAGGAGATCTTATGGCTTCGATAGTTGATGACTGAGTTTAGTTTTCCTCTTGATAGTCCCACTATTCTTTGATGTGACAATCAAAGTGCTATTCATTTTTCTCGCAACCCTGTGGAGCATTAGTGGATGAAGCACATTGAGCTTCACATGCATTTCATTCGCCAGGTGATTCAGGATGGATCTCTCATTTTGTAGTACATTCCCACTGCTGAGCAGGTTGCAGACATCATCACAAAACCTTTTACATCATTGCACTATCTTTAGTTGCGCTCTATGCTTGGGGTGAAGGAAGTTGTCCTCGGGGGGTCTTTATGAGGTCTTCCTTCCTTCTTATTTCTTTCAGCATGTTCTTTAATCTCCTTTTGGAGAGGAGTTTTTTCCCACTAGGTTTTCTCATTTTTCTTCGTTTCATAGAGATTTCCTTGTATTTGGTTACCTGATCAGGCCTTGTTTCCAGGACCCATCTTTCTTGCTTTCAGTAGATGTTCTAGGTTTTATCTTTTCCCTAAGTCTAGCTTAAGGGGAGGTGTTAGAGTAATTAGGTCTTTACTTGATTAATTAAATGACATTTGTTTAATTAATTAAATTCCCCTTATCTCTTTTACACTTAAGCTAACATTAGGTGCATAATAATTAATTATTTTATTAATTATTATGTGCAAGCCTAGGATTTTCCCTTTTAGGGTTTCTTGACCTATTAGAGGTTGATTCTTTTCTTTTGTATCAATTATTCATTACACATTTTTGGTGAGTATAGAGCTCTCATATTCTTGAGCATTTTTCCTATGTTTATTATTTTCTCTATTTCTTCCTTGCTTCTCCTTGTAACAGGTTTATTCAACTTGCAGAGATCATTTGGGCTCCTATGGTGTTGTATTTCTCAACTCTCATAGTGATCTATGTGGATGACAGTCTCCTTACCCAAAATGTAATGTTTCCACTACTTACAGGCTTGAACAATAGCATACAGTTCCCTGTTGTAAGTGGCATACCGACACACTGTATTAGAAAAAGTCTGACTATGATATGCAACTAGATGACCATGTTGCCTGAGGACTGCTCCTAGAGCATATTCTGATGCATTTGTTTGTATTTCGAATGATTGTTGCAGATTAGAAAGAGATAAAACTCGTGCAGAAAATAACCTTCCTTTTAGCCCCTTGAATGCTTCTTGTTGAGCACCTGTCCATTTAAACTTTTATTGTGCCCCCCTCGCAAGGACTGATTTAGAGGCCAAGACAAATGGGAAAATCCCAAGACAAATCTACGATAAAAGTTTCAACCTGAGGAAACTTCGTAACTCTGTGAGATTTCTAGGAGATAGCCAGTCCTTAATCACTTGTATCTTCTCTGGATCAACATGGATACCCTCACTGTCAATAACATATCCTAAGTATCTGATACTCTGCATACCAAAGGAGAAATTTTCTTTGTTTTCATAAATCCCATGATCTTGTAAGGTTGAGAGAATTTTTTCCACATGTTGCAAATGTTCCTCCCAAGTTTTGCTGAAGATGAGTATGTCATCAAGATATACCACCACAAAGGAATCAGTGAATGGTCTAAGTATATCATTCATCATTATCGTGAATGTCGTTGGAGCATTTGTTAGACCAAAAGACATCACTAGCCATTCAAAAAATCCCTCTTTAGATTTGAACGTTGTCTTCCACACATCGGCTGATTCAATTGGTACTTGATGATACCTTGATTTCAAATCAATTTTTGTGAAGAATCAAGCCCCTCTAAGCTTATCCAAGAGAACATCTATTTGGGGAAGTGGATACCTATTTTTTAGTACTAAAATTTTATTCAAGACCCTATAGTCAATACAAAGTCTCCAGGTTCCATCCTTTTTCTTTGCTAGAACAATGGGGCTGCCACAATGTGATGCACTTGGATGAATATGTCCCTTCTCAATCAGTTCTTGTATTTGCCTCTTAATCTCATTATTCTCTAATACTGACCTACGGTAGACTGGTTCATTAGGTAATGGAGTTCCTGGTATCAAATCAATAGTGTGTCTCACTTGGCAGTGTATAGGTACCCCAGTTGGTAACTTAAATAGATTTTCATATTTCATCAAAATTTTATCCATTGATCTTTTCTGCAGTGTTGTGGTGTTTGTGATGGCATGGGAATTATAAACTGATTTACTTTCTTCTTCAAAATGAATCATCAATAATATGAATGTTCCCATTTTGGCAACCAGCCTCTTACATTGCTTGGCACTAATCAAAGAGGTAGTGTATGCATGGCTTACCTCTGGTATTCGGTATTTTGCTCACCTAATCCGATTGTCATGCTGCGAGGCCTGGACTCATAATAACCATGTCGTTGGTACATATATGGTTGTCCCAATGGAGCATCACAAACATCTAAAGGAGCCACATCACATATTACCTCATCTTTGAAAGGCTTTATGGAGTATGAAAGGTGACACTACTGGTGCACCTGGATATCGCTCCCTTGACTTACCCATCCCATTGAATAGGGTTGCGGGTGGGTTGTTGTTTTCAGATTTAGTCTCTTCATAGTATCTGCTAATAGTAGGTTCTTTTGACTTCCGCTATCAATGATAAAGTGTAGGGATTTTCCTCCGACCCACATCTGTGAATGGAACAATCTCTCCTCATCCTCTCGGGGCAATATCTTTGTAGTAGCTAGCTACTGTTGCATATGGATCAGCCTCAATGACTTGTTCATGACATTCTTCTATGCAAGTTTCTGCCACCTTAGGTTCTTCCTTGTCCTCATGCATCTCCATCATTAAGATTTTTTATGGTTTTACAATCTTTTGTGTTATAAGTGGGACTCTTATGGAATTCACACCACATACCATTCTCTTATGTCTTCTTCATACTCCATGTGTTTTTTGTTGGTGAATTGGGAGAGGGTTCCTTAGATGTTTGTTTCCATGTAGTTTTGCCACCTTCATCCTTCCATCTGTTGTTTGCGAAGTTATCCCTCCTTCCTTTCTGTTTGAATTTCTCCTCAATTTTTGTAGAAAATTTATATGCACTAGGTAAAGTCTCTATGTTTAGGAATTCCATTTCGGTTTGGATATACCTATGGAGTCCACTCTGATATTCCAAAACTCGGTGCTTCTCACAATCTTTTATGCCAAGCTTTGCTACTAAGGCATGAGACATATTAGTATATTCCTGAACAGTTTGGTCCTTCTTCTATCGAAGCAATTGCCATTGCATATATTTCTATTCATATGTATCAATAGGAAAATATTCCTCCTTTATGTTCTCCATGAATTCTCCCCATTTGGGTTTTTGATAAAAAATAAAAGTACTGCCATTTTTTGCTGCCTTGGATGCTAACTTTGCTTCCCACGAATCTTTAACATGATTTTCAGCTTTGAGGAGAGCGAAGTTATTTTCTCTTCATCTGAGAACTGATTGACAAAGAAATACCTTTCCAATTTTGAAACCCAATCATCAACATCATTTGCATCGATCTTTACTTAAAATGTGGGTATATCAAAATTCACTTGCACTTTGAATGGCGTATACCTTGTGAATGGTGGAATTTCTTGTGACCTACAACTTTCGAGCATTTTCTTGAACTGCTCCATCATTTCTTCACATTGTTTTGTTAGTGCATCTACAACCAATGATTTAATGTCATCGTTGGTCTGCAACTTAGCCATCTGCGATCGTGTGCATCTCAAAGGAAGGTAGTCTGAAGGATTCCTTATTTCCAACCCCAATGTTTGATATGTTGATCACATGTGATATGAAATATAGGAGTGAACTTTCTCTGATACCACGGATCTGAATTATGGATTCGGATGACAACACCTGAGTGAGAACCTGCGGTATTGTAAATTTTGTTTACATGAACAAGAAAGCATAGAATTAAAGCAAGTGGAAAAAGTATTCTATTCAATTCGAAAATCCAACATATATCAGTCTAAGGGATTCCAAGGGTCACCAACAACTCCTTGAGAATCAAAACCCAATAGTCACATCTTGTTTATTTACATAATAAAATCTAAAACTATGAAAATTTCAAAAAAACTATATAAAATTTTGTCCTAACTTTAACTAGGCATAACTTTCTGCACAGGACTCAAAATTACGAGTCATTTAACTCTTTGGAAAGGTCTCCAAGAGTTGGAGGTGAACTCCTAAAAGAAAATAAATTTTACAACATTCTAAAGGATGGGACAAACTTTCAAAGGCTAAAAATGCCCTGAAGGCCTTCAAAAATGCCAATTACTAATGTCTAGAAAAGCAAAAAAAAAATATAAAAATATTTTTCCACTGGTTCAGATTTGCTTCTGATCATTACTTCCTCCTTGGAAAGAAATGGGCCCCATTGCATCAACACTCTGAATGAGATGAGGAAAACATTCTTGAAGTTGCTCCTTGGTAAACCGCTTCCCTTGTTGAGCAATCTGCCATGCTCGAACCACTTTGTACAAGTAAATCTGTTGTTGTTTGAGTGTTTTCACCATGGTGTCCACAATCTGATCACATTGGAATAGGGTAGCTACATTTGGATTCAATTCTGTAGTAGAGATTGTTTCTACCACATCTGCAACATCTAATAGTGGAGGAAAATATGGCTTCAAGAGTTCCACATTGAAGATTGGATGAAGACCCAGAAATGGAGGTAAGTTAAGCTCAAAATCATTATCACCAACTTGCTTGATGATTGTGTATGGCCCGTAACACAGACGACACAACTTCCTATTGGCACCCTATAATCGTTCCTTCTGGATATGCAACCACACCTTGTCCCCAACTTGAAAATTATGAGGAGTACGATGCTCATCATGTCTCTCCTTATATTTCTTATTGGTGTGCTCCAAGATTTCATGAGCTTGTTGTTGCAGATGATGAATTCTATCAATGTACTAGGCTGCCTTATCTTCATCCTTACCAACACGTGGAACTAGATCAAGTTGAATAAGTGGTATGACAACATCCATGGGTGCAACTGGCTAATAACCAAGACAAACCTCAAATGGGTTGTGGCCAGTCGAACTATGAATTGCCCTTTTGTAGCTATGCTGAACATATGGAAGACTTTCATTCCATGTGCAGGGATTTTTTGAGTGGTACATTTGTGGGATGTGTATGACCATCTGATTCACTACTTCTGTTTGGTCATCTATTTGAGGGTGGAATGTAGTAGACTTTGTTAATTTTGTGTCCAACTTTTCCCATAGTGTAGACCAGAACTTACTAAGAAACCTGTTGTCCCTATCTGAGATAATGGTATTCGGCAAACCAAAATGAACCCAAATATATTCAAAGAAGAGCTTTGCAGTGTCCTCTGCAGAAATTATTTTTTTACATGCCACTATTACTGCCATTTTTGAGAACCTATCTACCACAACATACACACAATCATGGCCTCTTTTGGTGGTAGGAAGACTAGACATAAAATCCATAGAAACTGAATGCCAAGGTTTTTCAGGAATAAGAAGTGGTGAATACGGCCCAAGTTTACGATTGGAAGGCTTAGCAATAGCACATGCAGTACAAGCTTGAATATATGAAATAACATCATTTTGCAACTTTGGCCAATAGAAATACCTCTGAAGTATAGCAGTAGTCTTACCTATACCAAAATGACCAACAAACTTACTATAGTGAGCTTCCCATATCAAGTTTTTGTGTTTTGTATTGGGCACATAGATTTGGCCAAGGTGACAAAGCATTCCATCTTGCAAATAGAAGTCATTCACTAGATATCCCTTCATGAATTGATTATAAACATTTGCAAATTCAATATTGTTCTCATACAAGCCATCCCACGCTTCAGTTTGATGACCACATGAGTTCAAAACCATAGTTAGGACTGCAATTGGAGGCTTGCTCAAACAATCCACTACTTTGTTAGTGCTTCCCTTCTTGTGGTGAATATTGAGGTGAAATTGGTGAAGATATGCTGACCATCATTGATGTCGATCATTCTGCAACTTCCTTTGTGTTTACAAAAATTGAAGAGGTTTGTGATCTGTGTGGATGACAGTCTCCTTACCCAAAATGTAATGTTTCCACTACTTACAGGCTTGAACAATAGCATACAGTTCCTTTTCGTAAGTGGCATAATGACGCACTGTATCAAAAAAACTCTGACTTTGATATGCAACTGGATGACCATGTTACATGAGGACTGCTCCTATAACTTTTGATGCATCTGTTTGTATTTCAAATGACTATTGCAGATCAGGAAGAGATAAAACTGGTGTAGAACATAACCTTCGTTTTAGCCCCTCGAATGCTTCTTGTTGAGCACTTGTCAATTTAAACTTTGCTTGTGCCCCCCCCGCAAGGACAGATTTAGAGGCCAAGACAAATGGGAAAATCCCAACACAAATTTGCAATAAAAGTTTGCCAACCCGAGGAAACTTTGTAACTCTGTGAGATTTCTAGGAGACGGTCAGTCCTTAATCACTTGTATCTTCTCTGGATCAACATGGACACCCTCACTATCAATAACATATCCTAAGTATCTGATACTCTACATACCGAAGGAGCACTTTTCTTTGTTTGCATAAAGCCCATGATCTTGTAAGGTTGAGATAATATTTTCCACATGTTGTAAATGTTCCTCCCAAGTTTTGCTGAATGGGTATGTCATCAAGATATACCACCATGAAGGAATCACTGAATGGTCTAAGTATATCATTCATCATTCTCATGAATGTCACTGGAGCATTTGTTCGATTGAAAGGCATCACTAGCCATTCAAACAATCCCTCTTTAGATTTGAACATTGTCTTCCACACATCGGCTAATTCAATTGGTACTTGATGGTACCCTGATTTCAAATAATTTTATGTGAAGAATCAGGCCCCTCTAAGCTGGTCCAAGAGGTCATCTATCCGAGGAAGTGGATACCTATTTTTGATTGAAATAGTCAATACAAAGTCTCTAGGTTCCATCCTTTTTCTTTGCTAGAACAATGGGGCTGCCACATGGTGATGCACTTGGACGAATATGTCCCCTCTCAATCAATTCTTGTATTTGCCTCTTAATCTCATTATTCTATAATACTGACCTATGGTAGACTGGTTCATTAGGTAATGGAGTTCTTGGTATCAAATCAATAGCGTGTCTCACTTGGCAGTGTCTAGGTACCCCGGTTGGTAACTTAAACTGATTTTCATATTTCATCAAAATTTGATCCATTGATCTTTTCTGCAATGTTGTGGTTTTTGTGATGGCATGGGAATTATAAACTGATTTTCTTTCTTCTTCAGAACGAATCATCAATAATATGAATGTTCCCATTTTGGCAACCAACCTCTTACATTGCTTGGCACTAATCAAAGAGGTAGTGTATGCTAGGCTTACCTTTGGTATTCCGTATTTATGCTCACCTAATCTGATTGTCGCACTGCAAGGACTGGACTCATAAACACCATGTCACTGGTACACATATGGTTGTCCCAACAGAACATCACAAACATATAAAGCAGCCACATCATAGATTACCTCATCTTTGAAAGGCTTTATGGAGTATGAAAGGCGAAACTGTTGGTGCACTTGGATATTCCTCCCTTGACTTACCCATCCCATTGAATAGGGTTGCGAGTGGGTTGTTGTTTTCAGATGCAGTCTCTTCACAGTCTCTGCTGACATTAGGTTCTTTTGACTTCTGCTATCAACGATAAAGTGCAGGGCTTTTCCTCCGACCCACATCTGTGAATGGAACAATCTCCCCTCATCCTCCTGGGGCAATAAATTTGTAGTAGCTACCGTTCAATATGGATCAACCTCAATGACCTATTCATGACTTTCTCCTATGCAAGTTTCTGCCACCTTAGGTTATGCCTTGTCCTCATGCTTCTCCATCATTAAGTTTTTATGGTTCTACAATATTTTGTGTTATGAGAGGGACTCTTATGGAATTCACACCACATATCATTCTCTTGTGTCTTCTTCATACTCCATGTCTTTTTTGTTGTTGAATTGGGAGAGGGTTCCTTAGAGGTTTCTTTCCATTTAGTTTTGCCACCTTCACCCTTCCATCTGTTGTTTGCAAAGTTATCCCTCCTTTCTTTATGTTTGAATTTCTCCTCAATTTTTGTGGCAAATTTATATGCACTAGGTAAAGTCTATATGTTCAAGAATTCCATTTCGGTTTGGATATACCTGTGGAGTCCACTCTAATATTTCAAAACTCGGTGCTTCTCACAATCTTTGCAGCCAAGGTTTTCTACTAAGGCATGAAACATATTAGTGTAGACACCTAAAAATGTCTCATTGATCATGTACTAATTATTCCTCTAATTGATTAAATAATTCTTTAATTATTTAATTAAGTTAATTAATCTTATTCTTCTAATTTCACATTTCCTCATAATCTAACTAATTATTCTATTTTCTTATTCTATCATCATTTAATCATTTTAACCATTTTCTAATGTTAATTAAATATTTATTTAATTAATTATGATTAATTCCCCAATTTAAATAATCTTTATTATTTAAATAAATTAATTCTCAATTTCTATCTCTAATCATTTAATCATTCATCCCTCTTCTAAATATTAATTATTTAATTAATTATGATTTAATCCTTTAAATTAAATAATCTTTATTATTTAATTAAATTCAATTTCTAAATAATGAAATAGTTTCTTTAAATTAATTAATTAACTAATTAATTCTTCCATTTCCAAATCCCCAAATTATAATTTCATTTAATTTCATATTCTTCTAAATTTCTTCCAAATTTAATAACATGTGCATGATTTCAAAAACCAAATTGAAAATCAAAGTCAAGTTCTAAATATATTCAAATGTTAAATTGAATTAAATAAATTCAATTATTTGAATAAAAATCTCATGCAAAGATTATATTGAAAATCTAAATCTAAATGCAAGCACATGCTAAATTAATTAATTCAATCAATTAATTAATTAAATCATTTATCTCTTCAACTTCTATTTCCATCTTTCAGTTAGCTTTTTCTAAATTAAGCTTTCAGTGTCATCCTCTTTATTTCCTCCAACCACTCTTTTTCTTCCTTCAGGCAACTTTTTCTCAATCAGTTGATTTGATTAATCTATTCAATCTATTTTGTTTCACTCCTACAATCAATAGTTCAACTATCAATCAACATGTAAGCTCACCCAAGTTCCACCTCTTGATCAATCTGTTCCATCTTTCAATCAATCCTCTTCAATTTTCTATAAATTGAGCATCTAATCTCCATTTTTAACAATCACAAACTTTGAATCTTTGTGTCACTTGCAGGTTACCAGCGCAATATTTGAGATCCATCATACTACAAAGAGGAGAAGAGCAATGGAAGCAATTTGCAATCTTGGGATAGGGAGTTTTGATTTCATTTAATTATTTTAATTCCTATTTGCTTGATTGTGTTATTTCATTGTCTTGTTTGTTAGATTCTTTGGTTAGAAGGGATTCGTATTTCCCTTTTGCTTCTAATTGATTACTTGTTTTAAGATGAATTTCACATGCATACATTTTGGTGAACCTGACGTGAACTAACAGTAATTTAACCTTCTTTATTTTTCTGTGTGATTTTTGCAGATTGTGCGGATTTTTCATTTTTTTGCAGGTTGCATGAATTTTGAGAAAAGATTTTCCATCACACAATCGAGAATTCATCATTATGCAATCGCATAGACAACATCATGCATTCAACCCTTTGGGGTCACATGTTTGTTCTAACAGGGTCACGCAATCGCCTTCTCCAGATCGCACAATCGACCTTTTTGGATCACACACTTGCAAGAAGCTTTGCTATTTAATTTTTTCTTCTTTTTGTTATTTGTTCTATTTAATTCTACCTCAAATTGGGTTAATCTAGGATCAAATTGCTTTTATTTTATGGTTTGATTATAACAATTTATGGCAAGAAAAGTTCAGTTCAGGATTTCAGGTGCAAGAAGGACGAAACAACAAAGGAGAGAAGCCAAATGCTATCAAAAGGTTCCACGGGCAGAAAAATTGATACAGGATTCAGAAGAGCAACTAGCCTTAGATAGATATAATAGCCTAGATCTTTCTTATATAGTTAAATATGATCTAATCAATATTGAATGGATGATGAGAGATTTGGCTAGGGCTTCACAATTAGTTTTGCAGGTTCCTGTTCGGGTTTAGGTTCCTTTTATTTATTTTTGTTTTTAACTTTTGTTGTTGTCTGCTTTCTGTCATGCAATCACCACGTTGGTGCTACATAATCGATCAGTCTTCATCACGCATTCGATCTGTCAAATTTACACATTCCCTCTATCAGGTTCACGCATTTGGTCTGTAAGCATCACACAATCGCACAGGTATAATTACGCATTTGCCTCTGTCAAGTTTTGAGTTTTTGTTTACTGTTATTTTGGTTTTACTACTAATCTTCTATTTACAGCCTATGGCGGATTTGTAGAGAGGATTAGATTAGTATTTTTGCATGCACACTTTACACTTCATTTTTGGTACTTAAAATCAACAACAGTTAAAATTGACATGCATGGATAATCTCACACTTTGTTATTGGTGCTTAAAATGAACATGGGCTAAAATTGACATGCATGGATAATCTCACACTTCGTTGTTGGTTCTTAAAATGAACATGGGATAAAATTGACACATGCATGTATCTCACACTTGGTTTTTGGTGCTTAAAATCAACAAATGGTTAAAATTGACATGTATGCCTTCATACTTGGATTTAGTGTTTAAGATGGACATGCACATGCTATCTAACACCTAATTTTTGTTAGGATTCCCAAAGATACTGAGAGGGAGGGGGGGTGAATCAGTATCTAACCAATAAAAGAATTTACTTGAATTATAACATGAAAAGCACTTCAAAATTGTGTACCGGTAAACTAAAAATAATGCAGTAAAGAAGAACAATAACCACAACATAAGAGACACACCATAACACAATATTTTAATGAGGAAACCCAGTGTGGGAGAAACCTCATTGGGATTTGTGACCCATAATATTCGCTTACTTGCCAATAAGGGAATATTACTGTTTACAATAGGGGCTTGCACATGCAGGAAGGCCAAGTGCCTAGAGCTCACTACTCAGTTACAAATAAGTCACACTCACTTACAAAATTGGATTATACAAATCCAATGTCTTGTATTACTTAAGAACAACATCTACTATGCTAGATTCAGTACCAGTTTAAGCTCTACAATATACATAAACCCTTATCCCAATAATTCGCATATTAGGTCTGCTATTATCTTTTCATATCTCGCTCTTATAAATGATCTATAATGATCTCATACTTATATGAGTCATGTTACAATCTACCAAGTTGGCTTACAAAAGATTTTACAATTAATTACAAAAATATATATACACAAAATTCCTAACAACCAGGGTGTCGGTAATCTTCCTTTTGGTGCCGATGATCTATATTCTGGTGTAGAGTCTACTGGTGCTGGTGTCGTATGATTGTAAGGTTGCCATCAATGACAATACCTTAAATCACCTACAATTTCTCATTGGAGTGTGTATTTGCCAACAATCTCCCCCTTTGGAATTGATGGCAACACTCATGAGAAAAATGAAAAAGTGTCCAAATGATGTCCAAAAATAATCTCCCAAAATATCTTACCAAAACTGTGTTGTCAAAAATGTATGCTCCCCCTGAGCTGATGATGTCTTGTTCTGATCATTTTTTCTCATCTCACTACTCCCTCTTTGACATCAATGACAAAGGTTGTCATTCAGTGTTAGTGGAGTGTGTTTCCTGCCTAGATCCTTGTATCCGGTGGGTTACAATCTGAAAGAGTTCAGCTATAACCAAATTTAGACTCTCAGTGAACTTTTCACTATCTTTCAGTGCAGCCTCTGTCCTTTGAATAGTACCGGTGAGGTGATGCATTTGTTCCTCCAGTGTCTTTAGTCCTTGAACAAGTGCCTCAGAGATCTCTTTTCTCAAAGAGATGAGGTAGTCCAATTTGGGGTTGAGTTTGTATTTAAGGTCTTTTGCCTTCCCTTTTATTTTATCTTTCTCTTTTTCAAGTTTCTCAAGTTTTTCTTCTAGACTTTATATCTTCTCCTCTGTAACTGATAATGATTCAGATGAACTGATGAGGTTATCAGCTATATTGTCAATCTCCTTTTGTACCTTACTTATTTCCTTGTCTATATCTATTGTTAGAACATTTGTCTTGCATGTATCTCTGTAGAGTTCCTTAAACTCCATTATTGTTTCATTTAGTGCCGATAAAAGAGTGCCAATGTGTCCCATGCACTTTTTTATTGTTTCATCAAAGAATTTCTCTTTCTCTTTATTCATTTTCTCCTTAAATGTGTCCTCATTTATTTGATCAATGGTCAAAATGTTGTCGGTGATGAACTTAGACAATGTGTCTAGTTGAACTAAAGAATCTTTATTATCCATAATGCACTTGGGTGCTATCAATTTAAGAATGCGAATTGTATCATCAATAGCTTTATAGGCTTGTGCATTACACTTTGTGATTTTCTTTATTGAGTCTAATAAGACCTCAATTACATTGTAGGCCAGAATTCTGCTATAGAAGTACCAGATGTCTGTCTAACTGTTTTTACAATTTCCATGATGCCGGTTGTAGTGATAACCTTGCTTTCCTCTTTCTTAGGAGGATCTGTTTGGGTATGCATTTCTATAAGCAAAGGTTTATGTTTTTTATTTGTCGGTGGCACTGTCTCAGTTTGAACCTGTACATCAACCTATTTATGTTTCGGTGCCTCAGATGGTTTCTCTGAGCTCTCAACTTCCAGTTTGTGTGTATTTGCCTCTATACTATTCATTTTTGGTTTCTCTGATTGTTTCTCAGTAGAGTCCTCTGCCGATTTCTCTGATTGTGTGCTAACATTGATTTCCACATCTGCAGCTGGTGGCTCAGTAGCCACATCTTTCTTCTTATCCTTAGTGGTTTCTTTATCTACCACAATATTCACCTTTTATGTATCAATATTTATGGTATACAAAATTTCAGACTCAGGATTTGTATCCTCTAGAGGAGTCTCCATACTCTCAGTAGTAGGTTGATTATCAGTAGTATGTGCCGATGGAGTATCAGAAAGAGGTGGGGGTAAGTTTTCTGTTATTTTTAGGTTAGGAGGTCCACCTACCTTACCTTTCCCCTTATCCTTGTCCTTTTGATATACTCTGATAGTCTTGGGTATTTTGAGTTCTTCTTGTTTTTCTTTTTCAACAAAGAATATGTCCCATTGGTCTGCAGTCTCTTCTAAATTTTTTTTCATTCTTCCCGCCATCAGTGCTACATGCTGGTGACTGGTTGAAAATACAATCTGGTTGGCCTCACTAATTAATTGATCAATTTCTTCAGGTGAGTTCACTGGGTGAACTGCAAGTAATTTCTCGATTTTTATTTTCTTGTCCAACTCAACAATAGATACCCTTCTAGCTTCAAGTCTTCTGTAGAGATCAGTGGGTATCTCATCAACAATTTCCATCAAAATTTTCTTGTAAATATCCAAGTGTAAAATTACACTATTTTCTATGCTCTCTCTATCATCCGTTGAAAGTGTATTGTATAGTTTGCTAACATTCTCCATCTTTCCATCCTCTGTTATTTCACTAAGGAACTTATCTAGTGGAGCAATGTCTTGTTTTACCTTTTTCTTCTTCGGAGTCAACTTCCTTGCTGGAGGCCTCACTACCTGTTGCTTTTGTCTGGTTCTCCTAGGTGTAGGTGAGGGTGCCGATGAGGGTTTTATTTTCCTTTCTACCCTTTTGAATACCGCCGGTATATCACTCTCAGAAGAAGTTCCAACCGGTGAAAGATGAGCTTCCGGTTGAAGTCCTTCCAGCTCACTTTCCTTGATACCAGTTTGTTTCAAAACATCTTCCTTTATTGCCTTTTCCTGTCAGGTTCCTTTCTTCACAGTTTGTTCAAGTTTCTTAACCCTTTTCCTTGACTGAATTCTACTTTCAATTGTTTCTACATTTCCAAAGAATTTCTCAGTGGGTTCCTTGGGTGCTTCAAGGAGGGATTTTGCATAAGTTTCTATGATGTTATCATCTATTTCATAGCCCATTTATGTTACCCCGATAGTCCTAGGGACAACTACCTCCATCCAGATTTCATCTTTCTTTATTACAAAACATATTTCCTTTTGATATTTATCCACAATTGCGTATGACAGTCTTGTTCTAGTCTTCATTCGAGCTTTTAGTGCCTGAAAATGTTCATTTAAATTTTTCTCCGTGTTATCTCCCATGTTGTTTAATGTGTCCAAAAGTTGCTTTCCTACCAGTATGTCAAAACCAAAATCTCTCCTACCAATACCGGGTACTTGCTTAGTAATGTACAACATTAAACATACGAGTAATTTCCAAATCTAAAGGTTCCTTTCTTATCTCCCTTTATCTTCTTCGGATTGTCAATCAATTCATCTTTGAGCCATTCACACACATCTATTCTAGCATTGTTGTTAACCATATCATATGCACTTTTGATACATAGGCTTGATACTGAGTTTAACCTATTTGCATGTGTAACTTTGTAGCCTAAAATAATACTGACAAATCTGACATTGATATCCTTCACATCATTTACCCTTAGAGACCTTTTGTCAAATATTGCGCCAGTTAGGTCCATTACTGTGTCATTAGAGACCTTTTTAGTTCTGTCAGGCCTGCTACTGGTGGAAGGTAACCCTATTACTGTCTTTGCTACTTCTTTGATGATCTTATGGATTGAATCCAACCAAAAGAATTCCCCATGAACTCTTCTTAGCACAATCCTAATAATATCCTTGGGAAAATCCAGGACACTAAGGATTTCAGTAAAACCTAGGGTTTCCACTATCTTATGTTCCAGTTTGATATTTCCAGATTCATCACAAATCATAGTTCAATACATGTTCTTGATTTCATCATCTCCTAATTCTTCTATATGACAATGTATGTATATCCTAGGGTCTTCAGCATATACTACTCCCTTAGGTATTTTTGAAAATGCACCTATAGTATCATCTTTCTTCGCTATTTCGGGAACAAGCTTAAATACGGGTCTAGGGCACTTGATAACTTCAATCATAGTAGGGTTTGCAATAAATTCAGGAGTGGATGAGGAAGCCATAGTTATAAATACCTTAATCTACCTTAGGGATGAGTGCTTGGATGAACTTCTTCACTTCTTCGCTAAGGATGCCTTCGCTCGGGAATTTTTGCGCTCTCGAAGATTTGAATGCTCGGTGAATGAAAATGAGCCAAAGCACTTGCTTTATAATGTTATTTTCTCCAACTACCACATTTAATGCTTGCCGGTTAAGTCACAACTTAACTTATCTACCAGTAAAGAAGTAATTCAACTTCTCACCATCAACTGATGATATAATAGCATGTTTTTCAATTTGTTACTAAATCCTCAAAGGATTTTCCTTTAGTTAGATGAAGAGTCTCCTACAGGTGGAGTGATACTCTGTTCTGTCAGTGCAGGAGTATTCCCATCAACATACTGATCTGACTTTCTGATCCATTGCTTTGAGAATTCTTGCTTACCTCTTCAACCTTTTCTTTACCTTTCAAACTAGGACCTTTGTTATTTGCTGGTGAAGTCTTGCTTCTTCAAAAAATTGCAATATGTCCAATTTTGTTGCAAGCATAACAGGTCACAATGTTTTTCTGAATAACTTTCCCATATCCTATACCGGTATGAGTTCTACATTGATTAGATAAGTGTCCAAATCTTCCACAAACATAACATCTTTGTTGCATTTAGAACATTGACCGGTGGGGGTATTAGTGTTTTGATAATTTCTAGATCTACACTGATTTGGTCTATGACCATACTTGTTATAGTTAAAGCATTTCCCATTGAATTTGCAAGCATTAGGTTGTCTTACCAGTTTACTATGATCATGAGTGTTTGCAGTACCAGAGCTTTCACCAATTTCAAAGCCAAGGCCATTTGTATCACCATTAGGTTTCTGATTCTTCAGCATGTCAACAAGTTCTTCTGAACTTTTCCTGAATTTATCCTTGTGTTTATTTGCAGCAGCCAATTCACTTTCCAAGATTCCTTTCTGTCTCATAAGTTCATTCATGTCATTTTGTGTATGCATCAAATCTGTCTTCAACATATCATTTTCCTGACTGAGTCTTGTGTTTTCATTTCTAGCATCATTTAGTCTTATAACCAAATCATCTTCATTCTTCTTTCTATCTTCAATTTCCTTACAAAATCTCATAGTCATATCTTGCATCTCATTCTTCATTGTACTGTTATCTTGTCTCAGCTTGTTTACTAGATCATTAAGAGTTTCCTTTTCATCTTCATCTTTCTGCATCTTTTCACAAAGTTCTCTTCTTTTGTTCCTTGCTATAGCGAAATTTTATTGAAGTCCTCGAATAATATCCTGTGCAGCCTTCAGATCATCCTCAAGTTTGATATTCTTTACCTTTTCTGCATCATAGTCTGAAAGATTTGTTTCCAATTGCTTTCTTAAGTTTTCCATCTCTACTGGTGTCAAGATCTTCCTCAATTTGTTAGGCTTTTGAAAATAGAGGACCATGCTCCGATACCAATTGTTAGGATTCCCAAAGATACTGAGAGGGGGGGAGGTGAATTAGTATCTAACCGATAAAATAATTTACTTGAATTATAACATGAAAAGCACTTCAAAACTGTGTATCGGTAAACTAAAAATAATGCAGTAAAGAAGAACAATAACCACAACATAAGAGACACACCATAACACAATATTTTAACAAGGAAACCCGGTGTGGGAAAAACCTCGGTGGGATTTGTGACCCACAATATTTGCTTACTGGCCAATAAGGGAATATTATTGTTTACAATAGGGGCTTGCACATGCAGGAAGGCCAAGTGCTTAGAGCTCACTGCTTAGTTACAAAGAAGTCACACTGACTTACAAAATTGGATTATACAAATCCAATGTCTTGTACTGCTTCAGAACAACATCTACTATGCCAGATTCAGTACCGGTTTAAGCTCTGCAATATACATAAACCCTTATCCCAATAATTTGCACATTAGGTCTGCTATTATCTTTTCATATCTCACTTATATAAATGATCTATAACGATCTCATACTTATATGAGTCATGTTTACAATCCGGCAAGTCGGCTTACAAAAGATTTTACAATTAATTACAAAAATATATATACACAAAATTTCTATTGGCCAAGGTGCCGGTAATATTCCTTTTGGTGCCAGTGATCTATATGTTGGTGTAGAGTCTATTGGTGCCAGTGCCATATGATTGTAAGGTTGCCATCAATGACAATACCTTAAATCACCTACAATTTCTCATTGGAGTGTGTATTTGCCAACAAATTTGGGCTATAAAATGAACGTGAATCAGGCTGCATTAGATTAAATCATTTTTCTTTTTCTTAAGGTAAAGAACTTTTTATTGTGTCTGGGGTGGACCTACTGTTGCACTAACTGACTTTCCACCCGCCTTTAGGGTCTTGGGAGAAAGAAGGAAGGTGACAACGACATCCAAATTTTCTTTTATTCTATGTAGTGAGGGGTATCTTTGACTGGGGATTTCATCACCCCATAGAGGTACTTCAAATTGGGATGCGTTGGGGATATCATCTCTCCCAGTGCACTCTTGAGTAGGTTTTTCAAGCCACTATATAAATATACTGGTCAAGCGGCTAGAGTGTTGAGTGAATTTGACGTATGTGGGGGCCTTCCCTGCACCGATAAGCTCAACTAAAGCCTTAAGTGGCTTGCTTTGAGAATTTGTCATTGGATCGGGACCCCTCGAAACCTAATGAACCAATTTAGTTGCCCAAAATCCTACATTCGGTGGTTTCGGGAGTGCGAATCATACCCCATAGATACCCTTCATGTACCTTACATTATGATACAGGAATCCCTTGGCTATAAGATCCTCAGATCTTTGGGGTAAAAGAGACTGGCATGCCTAAGAAATGTGTGTCGTGGAGTGGAGCCAGTGTTGCCAGACTCTCTATCTGTTCATTTTGTCTTAGTATTTCGTAAGGGACTCACTGAATGGTGTCCACTATACAACCTAAGATTGTATTCAGTTCTTTTTTATGTATCAATGTGCTAGACCAGTATTGAGTCAGTCCCTTGGGCTATTTCAGGCCCTATCCCACGTATCTCTGAATTTTCTGAGATTGTTTGAAAATTGAGTCAGTCAGCTATACATACCTACCAGCAATTGTTCTCAGATTTGGAAAACTACAAAACATTGTCCTACGCACGAAGTTATAGAAAACAAAGTCCATTTTGAAACCGATTCTCAAAAGTCCTTACATACTTGTGACCCTAGGTAGTCTTTTACATAGTCCTAATCACGTCCTCATTATCGTCCTACATCCTTTGCATAGTCCCAATCACGTCCTCATTATCATCCTACGTCTTTTGCATAGTCCCAATCACGTCCTCATTATCGTTCTAAGTCTTTTGCATTATCATCCATATTAGTTCATAGTCCTACATTATCATATACGTCTTCATCTAGACCACATATATGTCTAAGTCCATTGTCAGTTATAGGTTCATAGCATGTGCCTTCATGGGTCTCCCAGGTGATGGTTTTCTCCCCTTCAAGCAACCTAATTTAGTTCCAAATGGCGGTCGACAAGAAATCATTGATGGTCTAGCTAACTTATCTTGGGATTTAAGAAGAAGTGCACCTCAATATATAGGAGTCATACATGAGATAAACATTGAGTCTAGGATTTCCTGTATAATTGATAGAGAGATTGACACTAAACAACTTCATCAACAAATGGAAAGACTTGCATTAGAGAAATCTAGAAATTCTCAAAAGGTCTCACATCAATATCCTTAATAGAGAGTCTAGTATAGTCTTCCATACCTCATATTTACGTCTACAGTCTAGTGTGAAGTCATCATCTTGCATAGAACCACCCTCATATAGGAAATTTTAGATGCCCGTCACAAGATCGTAGAAAGCGAAAGCAATAATGGACCCGAACAACACATAGTCTATAAACCCTACTTGGAACATGGACATGTCAACAGGTCAACACTCAAGTACACAGACAATGTCCACCATAAACAAATTACAATAGCATTTGACAAAGGAAGAAATTGAGTTCGCTCAACAAGACCCACATGTCCTCATGATCGTAGATGCACTTATACATAGCGATAGGGACAAGTATCTTTCGTTGTTAATACAAAATGGAGCAAAACTACCTGAGGATTTTGATGTCACAAAGATTTTACCACCAGGAAAAACTTTAGGTCAAGATAATAGTCAAACACCACCCTTGACACAAATATAAGCAACAACCTCCAGTTTTCCTCAAAACGTACCTATCCAAACAAATGTCAACACAAATGCAAACTTTTAAACAAGTGTGTCATCCTCAGCAATCAATGCTAGTATACCATCACAAAGCATACCGATAATATCAAGTGTCTCAACACCTATTCAAACACAAGCAACAAGTGCAACCCAACCTCCAGTTTACTATTCTATGGGATCCACATATAGTCAACAAAATGCAAATCTAGGTATTTCCAATACAACAAGTACAATTCAACCAAAGCTGGGTTTGCATATCACCTATTTCACAGTACCTAGTGGAACATGTAGACACCTAAAATTGTCTAGTCTAATTAAATAAATATTTTATTTATTTAATTACTTTAGCCTAATTCTTCTATTAATTAAATAAATCTTTATTTATTTAATTAATTCATTTATCCTCTTCTAGCCTTATTTCTCATTTAAATAAATTCATTTATTTATTTAAATTATCCTTTTCTTAAATTAAATAAATATCTTATTTATTTAATTGATCCCACTTCTTCTATTAATTAAATGAATCTCTATTTATTTAATTAATTCATTAACCTTTTCTACCCATGACACATGTCATTCATCTCTTAATTCCTACACTACTTACCTTCTTATTATTTTATTATTTCTTTTACCTACCCTCTAATCATAGCCAACCTCTTTTACACCTCTCAATCTTATCCCTCCATTTCTTATAGTGTCTTCTATATAAGGAGATGCTTCCTTCATTATTAACCCTAATCAATCTATGCATCCCGATGATTACTCGACTACACTACACTTTTGAACTTTCATATGCAATCAAGCCTACTTGCAACCACATTTTCGTTCTTTGTTGAGCTCTTGTGCACATAAAATCTGAGAGCAAATATATCAAGCAAGATCAATGGAGATAGGAAGAATGAAGATCCAAACCCTATTGGACATTTGATGGTATAATCTTTGTGATTTTATTTGATTTGCATTGTCTTAGGTAATCTTCATATGTTATGGTGGATCTTTGTTGTTGTTAGGCTAGGGTTTTGTGGTTGAATCTATTTAGTCTTTCAATATTGTTTTATCCATTTTCACCATAAATATTTTGGCACACCCTGTGGGACATGGATTTTTGTTAGATTTGTGTTTTTTTGCAATTTTTTCTAACCCTATATTGTTGTTTTGTAAAACAATTTGGAGAATAACCTTGTGCAGCTAGGGTTTTGGACACAAAATCAAGATCTTGGAGATATTTGATTCGATCTCACAAACGACTTGGAATTTTTGCACATTGAAGACAATATCAAGAGCTCTCAATCCAAAATTCAAAATTTTTGGAGCACATTTGCATTTTCTATGAATTTTTTATGATTTTCCATAAAAAATTAATTTTGAGAGCAAATGAGTGAATTTTTTGGATTTTCTTACATTTTTGGAAATATCTCATAATTATACACATGATCTGTTCTTTGTGATTTTAATTTTGATGCAAAATATTTCCCTAAAAATTGGATCTTTAAAAATTAGGGGTTTTCCTTATTTTGATCAGATATCACAAATGGATTCGAGTTTTGGCATCAAATTTTTTGTGCAAGTCACAAAAAGTAACAAAAGGATTCAGTAAAAATTTTAGATTTTTTGGATCAAATTTTTATTTTATATGAATTTTTTATGATTTTTCATAAAAAATTAATTTTGAGAGAAAATTAGCAAATTTTTCAGATTTTCTTACATTTTTGGAAATCCCTCAGAATTATACATAGGATCTATTCTTTGTGATTTTAAATTTGATGCAAAATCATCCTCAAAAATCAGATCTTTGAAAATTAGGGTTTTGCATTATTTTACTCATATCTCACAAACGGCTTGGATTTGTTATAGAAATTTTTTATGCAAGTTTGGAAGACCATCAGGACTCTCCAGTAAAAATTTCAGATTTTTTGGATCGATTTGGCATTTTCTATGAATTTTTTATGATTTTTCATAAAAAAATTAATTTTTGGAGCAAATTAGCAAATTGTTTGGATTTTCTTACATTTATGAAAATCTCTTAAAATTTTATAGGTGTTCTTTTTTTATGATGAATGAGATCTTTGAATTGGTCAACAAAATGCATTGTTGAAGGCCCCTATTTCACAAAGTCTTTTGGATCTAAAATTTACCTAACTTGTGTGCTTGCAGGAAGGGGTGATCATTTGAAACAATCCAAACTACTAATAGATCTTTGTTGCAGAATGGAAAGGGTTTTTGATATTTATTGTGTGCCTTGTTTTCATAGATTAGCAAATACTTCAATTGGTGCACTAAAATTGAACCATTGTCTTTTGTGTCTTGAGCAATAGGCTCTTTTTGTTTAATCTTTAGAGGGCCTGTCTCCCCATGTGGTCATTAGGACTACTAGTGAGGAGAGAACAAACCAAGTGGTAGCAAAAGAAAAACCATCTTCTTCCAAACCACTATAAATTACTGTATTCATGGTGAAAACTATGAATAACGTGTGTTGATTAGTTCATACCGACACTATGTCTCCCCATAAACCCGTTTGATCAAATTTATTTGATCATTTGTAGGGCATAACCCCTACCAGTTGGGAGCCTTCTGTATTTACAGAGCTGAAAGTGTCGCATGTATGGCCACACGAGCGGATGCCCTTACTAGCACCTTTTTGTTTTAGAAGCCAAAATCCTTCTAGTTGTTGGGGCAGGAGGTCAGACCTCTGGTAGCGGCCCACACACATACGGTTCTTAGTGGAGATACAAAGTTCACCATGGGGAGTTTTCGTGGGGACTGATGCTTGGCTGCCTTGAGAAGTGAGTGCCGAGGGTGGAGCCAGCGGGGTCAAGCATCTAAGTATCTGCTCTGAATAGCGTAGCCTCAGGGGAAACTCCATGTGGGATCAACAACTATTGTCTTGGCCAGCCATAAGAATTGTGCTTGACTTATTTTGAACAATCAAACATTCAAGACCAAACAACAAAACATTGTGTCTTTTGTGTCTTCAAGTGTATGCAAATTTTTTTTTATATCCAACACATTTTTCTGAGTCATTTTGAGTCTAGACACTTGCAAACATTGAGTCTTCATCATCATTGTGTCCTCTTGTCACAGAAATATAGTCAAAATTTCAGATTGGGTCACAACAAACAACTTCACAAATTGAAAAACTTTTACAGTCCAACAAACAAGAGCAATCAGTTTCAGAATTCTTGAGCTTCCTAAGCTATCTCTTCAGGTTTTCATCTAGCATTCAACCTATCTTTGGGTCTCACAAAGTCCATCATTGTTTTACACCTTACATTACATTCACATTTGTCTAAACTTGAGTCAAAAGGTCACTTGCTTGTCCTCATCATACTTTGTCAACACACTACATACAACAACATTTTGCTAAGTGGTCCCTCATCAAGGTCTATCACCTTTGGGTCTCATTTGGTCTTACTTAGAGTCAAGGTCAACTTATCTCATCAAGAGAAACTATCATCTCTTTGGAAGTCACACCTACTCTACTACATACATACTTGGTCTTACACTTTGGACATTGCAAGTACACCTCAGATTCATTTACATTGCATCCAAACTCTTGGTCTTCCATACTCTTTCCATTTTTTTCTAGTGTCACACATCTTGGTCAAAACCTAGTTCATGGTTGAAACCCGTTTACAAAAATCTAGGAGAGAAACTAAAGAGGCTCAAGATTCCACAAACATGAGTTCCTATGAATATGACAATGATATCTTTTTCAATTCTGATCATACTACATTACCTGACATGGATGCCTATAGAAACATTCCAAATGTTGAAAACATTGACACTACAAACAACAATGATACACACAATGACAATATGGACAACATTTGAATACATTCAACAGAAGTGGAAGAATCCATTATGGATCCTCGTTTCAATCGATTGGTTGAGAAAATAATGAGGAGAGATAGACAATACTTCTTACAAATGATGGCACAAAGTGGAGCCAAGATACCTCATGATTTTGACATGTCTCAGATAATGGAAAATCGACCTTTGCAACAACCTCACCTCAACATGGATCACGGGAGGCCTAATAGTGGAGGCAATAGAGGACCACATCTTGTGCCTGAATCACTATCATCTTTGTTTCAAAAACTAGAGGTCCCATACACACATGGTCAAGCATATGATACTCATATTTGCAGACCATTATGGAAGTATTATGCAGAAAAATACACTCAAGCACATGCTAATGATAAGGACCAACCACCAAAGCAATTGGATATCCAAAGGCATGCTCAAAATTTGGACACAAGGAAACCTCGCGTCAAATTTGGGGGAAACACACTAGAACAAACTCATGACAATCCTGTAGAGTATGGTATACATGGACAAAGTAGATATTCCATTCCTCACCATGACTCTATACCAAGTGGTCCATATATGCAGCATCACTATAGACCTCCTCCATATGAACATGTGTATGATCAATATCATCCATATATGCAACATGCTCCTCCTCCACATAGTGGTTCAGGCATGGGGTATGATCCAAGAAGTTGGTCTCCACCTAAGAACAATTTGGAATAGCAAATCAGGGACTTACAAAAGAAAATGGAGGACATAAATACACCGAAGCCAACATACACAATGAGAGACATATGTACTTATCTATTTGACAAGAGCATTCCAATGCCTCCATTTCCTACACACTTTGTGATGCCTAGGTTCGATAAATACAAAGGCAAAGGGGATCCTAAGGCACACATAAGACAATTTTTCATAGCTTGCATTGAGGTAGCAGTAGAAGAGACATATTTGATGAGATTATTCCCACAAAGCTTAGGTGATCAAGCTATGGAATGGTTCTCCCAACTTCCACCTGATATTAAGTCATGGGGTGACTTAGCTGAGGCATTTATCCAACATTTCTCATACAACATAGAGATAGACATATCAGTCACTACTTTGTACAACACCAAACAAAAGGATGGAGAATCTTTTTCATCATTTTTACAAAGATAGAGAAATCTAGCCAGCAGATGCTCTTGTGAAATTCCACAAAAACAAATGGTAGAAATGTTTACCCAGAATGTTAACAAGGACATTGGTTATGACATAAGAAAAGCTTGTTTGTCCACCTTCAAGGACATCATTGAAAAAGGATTAGCAATAGAGAAGGTCCTAATTGAACAAGGAGTCATTAAGATATTCAAGGAAAACAAAGATGACTATAAAGGAAAAGATAAGCCAAGATTTTGGAACAAAAACAAGAACACAGTCAATGACGGTGTTGTAGATGCCAATACAGTGCAACCCAAAATCATTTTTTTGGGATCAAGCTCTACAAACAATCAAGTGAATACTCAAGCAACTTCAAAATCACGAAGGAAGTATACCCCATTGGGAGAACCACTTGATTCAGTTTTCAAGAAACTAGTGGCAAACAAAGTAATCACTATTCCAGATTTTCCTCCATATGAGCCAAAAGTCAAACCAAATTGGTGGAATGATGATGAGTATTGAAAATTCCATAAGAGCAAGGCCACAAGACATGAAATTGACATCGACTGAAGAACATCATACAAGATCTCATTCATAGAGGTGACATTGAGATTGAAGGACACTCATCCAATCAAGAACATGAGATGTTTAAGGAACCATCCCCAAAGCATGACAAGGGAAAAGCTGCAGCCACAAATGATCAAACCAACTATACCAGAGCATCTTATAACTATGATTCAACTATTAATCACATCTCGATGGACAATTATGTCTCTACCATTATCATCAAGGACAAAAACGCTTGATAATTCTACCCAAAGACCCAAGATTGTCCTAAAAGGCATTGGATCTTCTTCCGAACCTACCTCTGAATGTAATGTTACAACTCATCAAGGTAAATTCACCTTGCAAGGTGCTCCAGCTAAAAACACTTCTTCCTCATCAACCAAACCTGAGTATGACCTTGTAGAATAGTTAGGGAAGACACCCACACTCATCTCCATCTTTGAGCTCCTACGTATATCCCCCACACATAAAGCCATTCTTGATAAAATCTTGAGAGAAACTGCCATTCCTACTGATCTGAATGTGGACCAGTTTCAAGCCATGATGGGATACCTTTCCATTCCACACTCACTTACATTCATAGAAGTCGATGACGCCTCCGTAAGTCAGCCACATAATGCACCTTTACACATTGAAGCCTTCCTACACAAACATTGAATAAAACGAGTCCTGATAGATGGAGGAGAAAGTCTAAACATTTGTACATTGAGCACTATTAAACAATTGGGATATTCAGACAAAGTTGTGAATGCTACAAACAAAATTACCATCAAAGCATATGATGATGAAGAGCGTTCATCCAAGGGCACAGTCATTTTACCTTTCAGAGTTGGGCCAATTACAAAGGATGTGGTTTGTCAAGTCCTAGACCTGGATCTCACATACAACATATTTTTAGGATGTCCATGGATTCATGAGATGAGCACAATACCATCTACATATCATCGATGTATAAAGTTTCCACACAATGGAGTTGAAGTGACCGTCAAAGATGATCCAAACCCATTTATATATTGCAACAATCTATGACCTAGATCAGAAATAACAATCCTAGTCAATCAAGAAGATATTCCTTCATCAGCATATGTGGATCCAGAATCCTTAAAAGCTTCTACATCAAAACAAACAGAGCTCAAAGAAAAATTCAAGTTTAAAGACCTGGGATGTGGTGAGTATATCTTTCATGTTGATCAACTCCCACTATCTCCTAAGGTATTCAGTCGACATGAACAATCTATAAACAATTTGAAAGGAATTGGGTGTGAACCACCTAGTGTTGTGGCTACAAAGTCTGAATGCAAATCTCCTCTAGTGGTGCAAGCATCTCTTGATATCAATAGTCCTAAGAGTGGTTCTAGCGAAGAATCTATTGAGCATATCACCAGCCCTATTGAGAACTCACATAGCTTTACCATATCATCCACTCCTTCCATTTTCACTCCTCTCCCAGACTTGGATCAAAAAGAATTACAAAAGCCCTTACTCATTGGGGATCAAAAATCAAGCTTTGAAAAGAAAAATCTACAAGTCAAAACTAAAGAGAAGTCCTTTAGTCCAAATCAAAATCAAAAGCTATTGGACTCTACAAAAATCAAGGTCAAGGATAAAAATCCTATGAAAGAAAAAGAACAAGAGTTGATCTCCCCTAATATCAAAATAACTGGGGCCAAAAGTTCTACAATTTCAAGTCAAAAAGAATGCTTGTTGATCCTAAGTCTCCATCATGCTATCCTACTTTCATTTATTTTCGCAATCATAAGCCTTCATCACTCATCCACTTGTTCCGCACATCCATTCCCTTCTGGTGATACATCATGGACCTTTAATGGAGCTTCCTCGAGGGACTTTGTTATCAGGGATGCCCAAACTTCTTTAGGTGACACACATATGGGCCTATGTAGTCCACACGCTCGTAATTCTATCTCAGTTCCTTCATCAAGGAAGACAGTCACTCGAGCTACACATCATTCAGTCAAGGAACAATGTAGTTACAATCATAAGGTGAAGCCTCACACATTTGAGGTGGGTGACTTAGTTCTCAAGGAAAGTCCTAAAAATCAACAAGACAGAGAGAAGAAGGGCAAGTTCGAACCAAACTGGCTTGGTCCTTACATCATCACAGTAGCATATGGATCCGGTGCATATCAGCTCTCAACCACAAAGGGTGAACCTTTGGAGGATCCTATCAATAGCATGCACCTTCGTAGGTTTTACACATAGCTCTTCAAAGTATCCTAATTCAAAAAATACAAAAAAAAAAATAAAAAAAATCAAAAATATAAAAAAAAATCAAAAAATTCAAAGATACAAAAAAATCAAAAAATTCAAAGATACAAAAAAATCAAAAAAATTCAAAATACAAAAAAAATCATTACTTGGTGAAAACCTGGTGAACAGGCGCCTTGTGACATTAAAAAAAAATTGAAAAAATTGAAAAACAAAAAAACATTTCGTCCAACGGTGAAAACCACTTCGGTGGTTCCCTGGGCAAGTACCATGGTGAAAACTGGGTCACCAGCACCATGCATAGAGACATTGCTCCTCCCTCCTTCAGGATTCCATTTCATCCTTCACTTTGCACACACTCACAAGCCTATACATCCATAATAAACTTTACACGTTCCCATCATGGCTTGTCATTGATCTACCTAAGATTGGTTAGCCATCCATAATAATCCTTCCTTTTCACCCCCTTTCCATCCATAATAAATCAGCTCCTATCTGTGGCTAAGGCAAATCCTACGTCTAGTGATGGGTGTGGAACTGAGAGCATCACATGTTTTGAGGAGTACAGTTTCTTCCACTTTTCTTTAGTCTATCCATGCACAATCCGCAATAAAGTTTCATCTTCTCTACAATAAAGTTTCAGTTTCATGGATTCAGTCAGTTTCAGATGAGACACAACAACAACAATGGACCTCAACAAATCAAATCTTTCAACAGACTCAGACAACATATGGTTCAATGCTATCTATCCTTTTTGTGAAAGTAAACATTGTGACCACAATCAAATAAGACTTATGTACAAGTGACAAGAGACACTAAACTTGAGGACTACAGTGAATGTTGGTGTTGAGTCTTGGTTTTATTTTGATTTTTATCTTTTGGTGACATGTCTTTTAGCTTTTCCAGGATGTCTTTGACTAGAAAGGCGAGGATGGGGTATTGTCACCTATTTTTATTTGCTGTCTATGAATTATCTCTTAGTAATGCTATGACTTGTCCAAGGATATGAAGACACTGAGAGTCTAGTATGAACTGGGGCATTCCTTGTTTGAGACTGTCTTATCTCCATGCAAATAGGTACAATGACTTTCTGGGTCGAACATATGCCTCAATTGTCATAACCTATTTTGCCATAATAAAGCTCAATGATGATAACGCACAAGAAGCTCTTTCACTTCCATATCTTCTATCTTCCATCCCCATTTCTTGATTGACTTCCATCGTCCTTCTTGAGTCCGCGTAACTTTCTATCACACGATTGAGTATAATGACATACCAAAAACATTTGCATTTCATGCAGTTGCACTTGCATTATCACATGTTAGCTTTTCATACATACATATAGATATCACAATCACATCACATCCTGCACACAACACATATTAGCAGATTTTATATTCTCATCATGTAAATAGTTATTTGCATCGTCATATCCATCTGCATTTCATACATTCACATTCACATATGCATAACATATAAAACATAAAAGAATAAAAATATGGCATTTCATCATGTACATATTTGCATCCATATCATAAGAACCACATAGAAACATACATCACATAGGTACACATGCATATAGCTACCGCAAGGATGAATCATCTCATATATATATATATAAAATCATAAGTGTCATGATACAATGATGTCAAAATTATATGGCTACAACCAACCCTTGTGTCACCCTATCCGGACACAAGAACCCACTAATAACTCCTGCCAGTACTGCTGGTAGTGCCAATCCAGTCTGTGTCATCGTGTCCCAAGCCACGTGTCTAGCCCTCATCTCCAGTCCTGGATCCTGAAACACTCATCTCAGTGCATCCCTATCTCCCTCTTGATTGTAGGGAACTAACTCCCCATCAATCGATATCCTCAGAATCCTATATACATCCTCTAAGGTGACTGTCATCTCACCCAATGACAAATTAAACATGCAAGCCTTTGAGTGCCATCTCTCAGCAAGTGCAGTCAGCAAACCCATGTTTGCTTGAAACTTAGGCACATACAGAATGTATCATAGACCCATAACCTCAATAGCTATTCTATCCTCAAATGTCAACTCTGCTCACAAACTCTGAGTCGATGGGAATCTCTCCCATGACTCTAGCATAGGTAGGTACTCCTGTAGTCAAGCAAATCAATCATGTCAGTCATAGTGGCATTCCTTGTTCATCACAAAATGTTGCTTTTTATCTTAAGTGCTTATGATACTCTATCCTAGTGACACTCATTGTTCATCACAAAGTGTTGCTTCTATTCTAGTGACACTCACTGTTGATCACAAAGTGCTACTTATATTTGCACTCCCTATTCATCACAAAGTGCTGCTCATATTTGTACTCCCTGTTCATCACAAAGTGCCTTGATCTATCTTATCCTAGGGCCTCTAATTGATTGTATCCTCTTGAGTACTTTCCTAATTGGCAACATATGTTCTATCATAGAATTGTCAATCCTAGCCCTATATGCTACCCTATTCTTCCTTAGAGGACCTGCTTGAGTGTATCCTCTCAGTAGCTTATCCAATCGACAGCGTATGTTCATCACATAACTGTTGATTTGGCCTAGAAGACATAAACATGCTTTCATTACATAAACGCGCCTGGCACAAACATAGACGCACCTAGCCAACCTAGACGCGTCTGGCACCAATGCAGACGCGCCTACACATTTTTGACATTTTTTGACATTATCCTAAAGCGCATTTATTGCACTACCTAGCATGCATTAATGGCAACAATTAATGTGACAAAGTACAATGAGGTTTTGAGGTACTTACTGGCTCTCTTGCATTTGTTGGCCTCTGAAATCAACGAACGCAATCGAATCTATGCACCAATGCCATCGTTACTGACTATTGCTGCTCTATTCTCTCTCTAAACTCTGATCTCTTAGATGTGTGGATGACAATGAGGATGTTTTCCCCTTGTGGTCTATCTTATAGACTACGCTAGCCCTAGCCCTCGTTTCCCGAGTCAGTCTTCTTTTTCTTGTGACTCTGTCACTCTATCCTATCCGGTCAGTCCATTCTAGCCTTTCTTTCTTATCGAGAGATTGTCTATGATCTTTTCAGACATTTTCATCCAATCTCTTGAGGGGGCATAGCATTCCCATCTTGGGGCAACTTTGTATCAGTTCATATTATTTTCTTTGAAACAGCGCAACAAGCTGCATTGTCTCAAAGAGGGGCAAAATGTAGACACCTAAAATTGTCTAGTCTAATTAAATAAATATTATTTATTTAATTACTTTAGCCTAATTCTTCTATTAATTAAATAAATCTTTATTTATTTAATTAATTCATTTATCCTCTTCTAGCCTTATTTCTCATTTAAATAAATTCATTTATTTATTTAAATTATCCTTTTCTTAAATCAAATAAATATCTTATTTATTTAATTGATCCCACTTCTTCTATTAATTAAATGAATCTTTATTTAATTAATTAATTCATTAACCTTTTCTACCCATGACACATGTCATTCATCTCTTAATTCCTACACTACCTACCCTCTCATTATTTTATTATTTCTTTTACCTACCCTCTAATCATAGCCGACCTCTTTTACACCTCTCAATCTTATCCCTCCATTTCTTAGAGTGTCTTCTATATAAGGAGATGCTTCCTTCATTATTAACCCTAATCAATCTATGCATCCCGATGAGTACTCGACTACACTACGCTTTTGAACTTTCATATGCAATCAAGCCTACTTGCAACCACATTTCCGTTCTTTGTTGAGCTCTTGTGCACATATAAAATATGAGAGCAAATATATCAAGCAAGATCAATGGAGATAGGAAGAATGGAGATTCAAACCCTATTGGACATGTTATGGTATAATCTTTGTGATTTCATTTGATTTGCATTGTCTTAGGTAATCTTCATATGTTATGGTGGACCTTTGTTGTTGTTAGGCTAGGGTTTTGTGGTTGAATTCATTTAGTCTTTCAATATTGTTAATCCACTTTCACCATATACAGAACGCACAACACACAAGGTTATAATCTTGGTACCTTCTAACAACCTCCTAGTTATGCAACCACGAATCCTTTTGTGGGACATACACAAACACAAGGTATACCTTTGACACAAACAGATATTCTGACACAACAAATACAGATTTTACAACAACAAATGATGACCATGCAAACTGGTATTGACAAGAAAAGCTACACAATGCAGGACTTACGTACTTATCCATTTGATCACACATTATACATGCCACCTTTCCCACAACATTTTGAAACACCCAAATTTGATAGATATCGAGGGAAAGGTGATCCTAGAGATCATATCCAAGAATTTTTTACGGCATGTATAGAGGTTGCCTCAAAATATACTTATCTAATGAGATTATTTCCTAAAAGTCTGGGAGGTCTGGCTTTAGAGTGGTTTTCACATTTACCACCAACCATCATATCATGGGGAGAATTAGCTAAACAATTTATTGCAAACTTCTCGCACAACATTGACACCCCGATTAATTTGATGGACTTGTGTGCCACTAAACAATATGAGAATGAAACATTTGCATCCTTCATACAACAATGGAGGGCTCTCTATAGGAGGTGCAAAACAGTTATCCCAGAAACAGAGCAAGTGGATATGTTCACAGAAAATTTGATTCCTAAGATTAAATATCCGATACAAATGCAATGTTTAACCACATTCAAACAAATCACAGAAAAGGCTCTCAAATATGAGAAGGGACTAGTAGAATAAGGTCTTATTAAGTATGGCAATAGCAACAACAATGACAAATCTAAGTTTTGGTCAAAAAAGAAAAATTTGACCAATGATGGTATTGTAGATGCCAGAACAATAAACAAAACTCAACCCATTTTATCTTTGGGAATGATTCAGTCAACAAATCCACATACATGGAATAACACAACATCAGCAAATGTAAATGCTACACAAAACATGAACACAAGATACCCCAAGGTAAATACTCCAAGAAGAAATTACACACCTGTAGGAGAACCTATTGAGTCAACGCTCAAAAAGTTAATACAGACAAACATGATCACTTTACCTGAGGTAAGAGTGTATGAACTAGGTCCTTTCAAACCCACATGGTGGAATGATAACGATTTCTGCGATTATCATAGGACTAAAGGTCACAAAATGGCAAGTTGCTACAAATTGAAAAACTTGGTCCAAGATATGATAGACCAAGGGGACATCACAATTGATATCAATAAAACCTCAGCAAACACAAATCATATGATTTTTAAAGATCCTTTTGTTAAGCATGACAAAGGGAAACCTACCACGTCAGGTACCCAAGACAATACAACTAACTACACAAAGGTCTCATACGACTACACTATTCATGCCATTAGCTCAGAAGATATAGCAAACAATGATTCACAAGAAACACTTGATCAAGATGACCAATATCAGAACACTCACACAGATGATAACCAAATTTGCATGATATTAGAGGCACTAAAGTATGATGATGATAGAAATCTTTGTCTTAGAGATTGGGGGCATGATCAACCATCTCACTCAGGTTGGTTTGAAGATGAACTCATAGAACATATCATGGATGTCAAACATACCCATATAGACTATGAAGAGGGATTTAACATAAATCTTGATAAAACAACCTATGATACAAATGATACAATCGCTATGATCACCATAACTCCCAGAGACAGAGACTGTGCAGTAGTTACTCGAGGATCAAAGGTAACTTTACAAGGAATACCACAAAATCAACCACCAGTAGTAGGAACTTACAATGTTGTTGACCAACTTAAGAAAACTCTTGCATAGATATCAGTATTTGAACTATTGCGAATTTCGCCCTCATAGAGCTATACTAGATAGAGGACTTCAAGATTTGATAGTGAACAAAGATATAGATGAAAATGCCTTCCAATCTATGGTGGGAAATCTGACACAAGGCACACGTATTGCATTCACAGAACAAGATATTCCTAGTGATAGAATTCTTCATAACGACCCTCTACATCTGGAAGCTTACATTCATAAGAGAAGAATCAGAAGAGTACTCATAGATGGGGGAGTCGGTCTCAACATTTGTACTTTAAAGCTGGTCAAAGCACTAGGGTATTCTGAACTTCACATTGATTCTTCCAAGAGGATAAATATCAAGGCTTACGATGATGAAGAACGCCCATCTAAAGGCATTGTAACATTACTTGTACAAGTAGGACCAATAACAACAAAGGTCGCTTTTCAAGTCTTGGATAGAGAGCTGGGATATAACATGTTATTGGGCTGCCCATGGATCCACACCATGCAAGAAATACCATCCATGTTCCATCAATGTGTAAAATTCCCATACAATGGTATTGAAATCACCATAAAGGGTGATCCAAATCCATTCCAACATTGCAATTATCTGAAAGACAGTGTGGATAATTAGGTACCTATCAATCAGGCTGCACCTCTTACTACACAGTTGGAAACATTAAAGATCACAGAAACAAAAAAGGAAATGCCTACAACATCCTCCTTACAAATAAAAGATATGAGTTGTGGAGAGTACTCTATTGCAAATACTTTAAGTGGGAAACTGTTGTCTCTTTCTCCTAAGTCCTTTGGGAAACCTCACACTATAGTGCAAAAGTGAGACAAAGGAAAATAAATTGTTAGATACATAGACTCATGCTCTTTCATTAGATGAGGTGACTTACAAGAAGAATCCTTGAACGAAGATGTTAACCATTGGATATATAGAGAAGAAGATCATATGACAATACCTAGAATACACACAGATCAGTATGGCAATGGATTCAAAATACTCCAAAGACATGGATATGATGGTACCACAGGCCTTGGGTTAAAAAACAAGGAAGACTAGAACTTATTGTTCCTAATGATAATCAAGGATTGGGATACAAGCAGTACAACATATCACCGAAGCAAGATAGCGTACTCTTGATATACTAAATTGACCAAGAAAACCATCAGATTTCATATCACAAAGGAATTTGTCAACACAAGTGCTTCCATCTTCATCTCAAACAAGTAATCAGGTACCTACATCACCAAGTGCAGAATCAGATGGAGAAGACATGAGCCAACTCTTGCAAGAACCTACCACTGAGTTACAAAATGATGAAGTTATTGACACAACAATACAGGCTAATGTGGCAACAGATGCAGGTTTACCACCACCACCCGAATCCCACCCATGGTTATTGTCACTAATTCTACCATGAGAAGAAACTCAGGCTCAACCTAACGGAATAGATAAAGAAAGATTGCAAAGGCTTATACCAGGCTTAATAAGGGTAACTAATGTCCAAAGAAGACTAGTCAATCTACAACAGAATCAGGGACATGAACAAGAAGAAATAAGTGATGATAGCTCATATGATGAAACATATATTGAAAGTGAGACAGACTCTCATGACTATGAATTCTTATCACTCCATGATTCTAGCCCACCAGAAAGTGTAATATTAAGGAATCAAATAAGGCTTATACAAGATGAAGATACACAAAGTCAGTCAAACAATCAAGTCTTCATGTTATCAGAGTCTACTAAAGAAGGGCGTAATGATTTACCCCTAGTGAATTCACACTTGATTGAATGGGGGCAAGAAGGAAAACCAATGCTAGATTGGTTTGAAAATGACAAAGCAATTTCAGAATTTCTAGGAGTCAGAGAGGGATTTCCACAAGGTGATCATAAAGCAGGGTTTTTTATAGACTTGAATAGAATGACATACTTTGGAGAAGAAAGTACTTCTGCAACAGAAGATAAGAATCAAACTACCCATAATGACAAGAGTGACTTGGGTAATCTTCCTATGGAAAGAGAAAGGTCAACGTTACTTACAGAGGAAACAAAAGAAGTAAACATAGCAGAAGGGGAGATTGTACATAACATCCATCTGGCAAAGTCACTAAGCAAAGAAGAAAAAGACATATTCATCCATTTTTTTCAAACAAAGACCTATCAACTTTTCTTGGTCCTATTCAGACATGCCAGGCTTAGACTCCAAATTAGTGTTGCATCAGTTACCTTTGATACCGGGAGTTAAACCTTACAAGCAAAAATTGAGAAAAATGCATCCAAGTATCACATTACTGGTTAAAATAGAATTACAAAAGTTGCTAGATGTAGTTTTTATTAGACCTATTGACTACGTGGAATGGATATCCAACCTAGTACATGTGACTAAGCCCATAGGAGGCATAAGAATTTGCATGGATTTTCAGGATCTAAATAAAGCTTGTCCTAAGGATGACTTCCCGCTACCTAATATCGACATGATAGTTGACCTAACAGTTGGAAATGAGATTCTATCCTTAATGGATGGTTTTTCAGGATACAACCAGATTAAAATTGTACCAGAAGATCAACATAAAATGACCTTTACATGCCCATGGGGAACATACTGCTGGAATGTGATGCCATTTGGTCTCAAAAATGCCAGAGCAACATACCAAAGAGCCATGACAACATTGTTTCATGACATGATCCACAACATAATGAAAGATTACGTGGATGACATATTGGCTAAATCACAAACAAGAGAAATTCACCTTGTAGTTCTTACACAGATATTTGATCAGTTGGAATAGTACAATGTCAGATTAAACCCGAAGAAGTGTGTGTTTGGTGTAACAACAGGTAAATTGTTAGGGTTTATAGTGTCAACCAGGGGAATTGAAATAGACCCTGCCAAGGTCAAGGCAATCATTGATATGCAACCTCCATCAATACTTAAACAACTCAGAGCGTTACAAGGAAGACTGCAATCTATAAGGAGATTCATAGCACAATTGGCAGATAAGTGTCACCCATTCCAGCATTTACTCAGGAAAGGAGTTACGTTTAAATGGACAAAACAATGCCAGGAAGCTTTCCAAGCTCTGAAAGATTATCTTTTGAACACACCAGTGTTAATATCTCCTACTCCAGGACAACCTCTATTGTTATACATATTAGCATCAAACATGGCTCTAGGAGCTCTATTGGCATAGCATGAGAAAAATGGAAAAGAAAGAGCCATTTATTATATAAGTAGGACTCTGATCGGCTATGAGCTTAATTATACCCCTATAGAGTGAGCATTCTTAGTAGTAATCTTTGCATCCCAAAAGCTTAGACATTACATGTTGAGTCATAAGGTACAACTCATTGCATGCTTTGACCCACTCAAGTACCTATTGAGAAAAGCAACATTTATCGAGCGATTGGCTAAGTGGGTTATGATCTTGAGTGAGTTTGATATAGAATACATAGATAGAAAAGCCATCAAAGGATAAATTATAGAAGATCAATTAGCAGAGGCTCCTATACAGGATAGTCACCCATTGCTGATAGACTTTCCAAATGGATCCGTGTTTACATTAACTACCTTAGTAATATGGAAGTTATACTTTGATGAGTCATATACAAGTCACGGATCTGGAGCAGTGATTCTCTTCATTACTCCTCAAGGGGACGTTATAACTAAGTCATTTAGGATCAATTTCCAATGCACCAACAATATGGTTGAATATGAATCTCTCCTCATAGGGCTTCGTACAACTGTACAATGGAAAATACAAGAGTTACAGGTCTATGGTGATTTGCAGTTAATTGTAAACTAGGTCAATGATGATTACAACATGAAGGATTAAAAACTCATGCCTTATAAGAAGTTGGTCGAAGATTACAAGGAGCACTTCAACAAAATTACCTTTGAACAAATCCCCAGGATACAAAACAAGGCAGCAGATGCAATGGCAACCGTAGGATCTCTTCTGAATATGCCTGCTAACGAAACTCAATTTGAATTCATCATAGAACAGTTGATGCTACCTGCATATAAGACTCCCCTATCAAACTATGTATGTGCAATCGTGGGTCTAGAATCACCTTGGTACAATGAAATATATACATATTTACATACTCAATACATGTCACCAGATCTGCCCAGGAATCAAAAGAAGACATTTATTCGTCAGGCATCTAGGTACACCATTATAGCTGATAATTTGTATAAAAAGAGTTTTGATGGAACTCTTCTCTGATGTACGGATGAGAATGAAGCACACCTTTCTTTAAAAGAAGTCCGTGATGGAATCTGTGGGGCTCACCAAAGCGGTCCACCATTGTCAAAGAAATTGCTAAGAACAGGGTATTACTGTCCAACCATGGAAAAAGATGCTTACAAGTATGTACAAAAGTGTAAACAATGCCAAATGCATGGAGACCTTATTCATGCACCAACACAAGATCTTCAACCCATCACATCACCATGGCCATTTTCACAATGGGGATTAGATCTAGTGGGTAAAATCAACCCTACTTCTTCCAATGGGCACAAGTTTATATTGACAGCCACTGAATACTTTACCAAATGGGTTGAGGCAATTCCTCTAACATACACCACTGAAAAGTAGATAGCAAAATTCATGCTCAACTACATTATATGTAGATACGGAGTTCCAATGTGCTTTGTTACAGATAATGGGTGTCCATTTAAAAACTAGGAAGTGAAAGAGTTGTGTGACAAATTCCACATACAACAGAGATTTGCCATGCCATATTATCCACAAAGTAATGGACAAGCAGAGGCTACAAATAAAACAATATTGAAAATTCTTAAGAAAGTAGTCACTGACATAGGACGGGACTGACATCTCCAGTTGAATCTCGCTCTCTAGGCTTACAGAACAGGAGTACACACACCTACAAGGGCAACACCATTTTCCTTGGTCTATGATACAGAAGCGATACTCCCCATTGAAATAGAAATACCGTCTCTAAGAGTCTCCTTATAGAACATCATATTAGAGGAAGACTATAGGGTAGCAACGTTACAAGAACTCAAAACCCTTGATGAAAAAAGACAAACATCGTTTAATCATCTACAAGGATATCAAAACAAACTGAGACAAAGTTATAATAAAAGAGTCTGCCCATGAAATTTTCAAGTGGGAGATCTAGTACTTAAAGAGAATCAAAGGAACCTAGCAGAACGAGAAAAGCCAGGGAAATTCTAACCTAACTGGCTAGGTCCTTTCATTATAACAAGGGTCATAGGCAATAGAGCATATAATTTGGCTACCATGGAGGGAGATCCACTTTCTGACCCTATGAACAACATGCACCTTAAGCGATATTATACCTAAGGGTTGTATAGTTTAGGTTTTATTTTCCGCATTGCATATCATATCATTTAAAACACTGCATTACATATAGTTTCTTTTTTAAATGCATCACATTCTCAAAGTTTCAGCAATTACATATAGCAACATCAATAAAACAAGGCAACTGTCCAAGTTTATCATCTGTTTGCATCTAAGGAAAACAAGGGTCATTTCCTTTCTTAGATATTGGGACATGAAGTCTTTGAGGTCCTAAGGTCATTCATTTTCAACATTACCCTATGATGACACTTTACTTATAGTTGGGTAATGATTTCACTATTTGAGACTTGTTAACCCAAAATATATCAATTGCTATATCTCACACATTAAGAAGATCTCTAATTCATTCTAGACACCTAGTTGATCATATGATTAGTGAAAAATCTAAAATTCTACTTCAGCGCCTTTGTAATGGTCACACCCAAGTAGGTTTCATTACTTACAAGTCAAGGCAAGAAAATACAAAGAAAAAAAAGAGCTATGCCAAATATCCATCTCAAGGCAAAAGAGAAATGATATATAATTGAAATATCATGCATACAAATGTGATAAAAAGCTTGACTATGGGAACATGCGAGTAACTCCATTAGGGCTATGAATGCCTATTGGCAATGGAGCAATATTTGAGAAATTATAGTCTATAACCTCGTCGGAGCTCTCAAGGCTTGCTGACAGCGAGGCTCTATTCAGGATGCTTTTGAAGTTAGGATAATCCATGTAGCTAGTCATATAGGATGCTAGGGATCTTTAGTGAACACAAGAGCAGGAATTAACTCATTTGCACACACATGGGCAAAAGAAGATCAAAGTTTCAAGAACCAAGGGGAAAGTTTTCCGCGACTCCATTTGTAAATCCTAGTCACTAAGTGTGTTGAGATGAATTTTCCAAAGGGCCTTAGAGATCGATTGACCGCTTATCTATAAAATGATTTGTACCTCCATTTCAATTGGTGTATTACAAATGCAAAAACAAACACAGTTAACCTTGTTCGAATAGGAAATGCATCTTCATCCTACATGTTGCATTCACGTAGGTCATGTCAAAAATTCATTTGTCTCCACACACATTCTGCAGATCATTATGTCATATAGGTCTGCACACTGGGGGCATAACTGAAAAAAATTCCAAAAAATCATATGAAGACCTGAAAAAACCCAAAAAATCATATATAGTCCTAAAAAATCTAAAAAATCATATAAAGTCCTGTAGAAACCCAAAAAATCATATAAAGTCCTTAAAAAACCCCAAAAATCATATAAAGTTCTGAAAAAATCCAAAAAAACCAGATAAAGTCTTGAAAAAATCCAAAAAACAATGAAAAACTCAAAATTCAAAAACAGTGAAAAAACTAAAAATACCAAAAACATATATATAATGTCCTAAAAAAAAGAAAAAAAAATCCAGAACATCGGACAAGATCTTGAAAAAATCAACCAAAAACATTCAAATATCGATCTGCAAAATCCAAAAACATCAAAAAAAGCTCTTGGAAAAGAACTAAAAATAAAAAATCAATCAATCAAAAAACTTGCAATAAAATATCTTGTGAGAAACAAATACCCTAGTAGATATCCAACAAACACTTCGCACGAAGTTAACAAAGCATACGACTATCCAGTCAAACATCTGCAATCAACTGATCAAACTGTCTTATCAATCATATCATATCCATATCAAAGTGATCATTATCTTGTCTTAAACAGAAGAGGATACACTCGAAATCAGACAGGTTAGTCTTAAACGGGGTCCGCAACTTTATGAGATCAGACATTATCAACCATCACATCAATAAACTGAGAACAAAGGCACAAGGTCAATATAGCTGCTAAATTTTGTTCGGGTCAGTCTTTATCTTTATCATTTCCAGTGACAGATATTGTTTCTATGCTACTCAAGGATGTCTACAAATGACTAGAAGAGCTATGATGGGCATTATCTTTTTCTTAGTTTTCTATTTGTGGTGTGAACTGATGAAATTCTAGGGAAATTTCTCTAGTGGGTGTCTGTGATAAGAGCCTTCACATCAAGGTGAAATCGCCACACATACCTCGAACCCTAGCGTAATTCCCATAATGGAGGGTTCACTCCTTGTCTACTATGTGTTTGTTTCTACAATGAGATATCTTTGCATCTTGGTTCTTTATACCTTGATGTGCTAAGCTTCATCGTTCAATAATAAGGCTCAGTGATGAATATATATTTATGCAATAAAATATGTGACATAGGTTCGTGATTCATTCAATTTCATTCTTATTCTCATCTCATTTGCTTATTGATAGTTTGTTGATTTCTCATCTTCTGTCTAAATCGCATTCTTTCTAACATTCTTTCTACCATCAATTTTTCTTTCTATCATCTAACTAACATTTCTTCAAGTTGTATCCAAGTCAAAATTGGTTCAACCATTATCATACAAAAAAACATTCATTATAGATTCATTTGCATTCATTATAGCATTCATTATAGAGTTCATTGTATTCATTTTAAAATCCATTACCATCATTAATACATACATGTACTACCATTGCATTCATAATCATATAGAATCAAATAGATAAGCATTGTAAAACTTATAACATCATATAAGCATACATGGAAGGCAAAACATAAATAAATCACTATCAAAAACCTGCACATCATATATATATAACTCAAAAATGATCATGTGTGTGAATACAATAAATAAGCCCGAAGGCTTAGATAACATGATCAACCAACACTGCCTCTGTCAGCAGGTGGATCCTGTCCACTAGATCCTGCCCCAGGATGTCGAGGTGGTCCCATAATGCCACCATTGCTAGTCCGTCGTGAAGTAGATCTACTCGATCTCCTCCCCATAAATGCACTGAAGCTAGGCTCTCTCTAACCCTCAGGGATGGCTCTCTCATATGCCTGCTGATAATAAATAGACTCCTACACAGCAGTGAAATACTTATCTGCCTGGTCGTGCGCATCTGTACCTGCTCTAAAAAGTTGATCAAAGGCATCCATGGTAATCTGGCATCTCCACACTGCCTCATCTCTCTCCCTCTAGAGAGAATCTCTCTCAGCCTCAAGGGCACCATAACCTGCACGGTAAGTCTCTCGCTCGATATCTCATCTAGCGATCTCATTCTCCAAACTCTGGACTTGCACTCTAAGAGTCTGCAACTCATCCTCATCATCAACCTGTCCTCTCCCACCCTTAGCACCAGGCACATCCTCCAGCTCTGGCATATCCTCATCATCACCTCCATCCTCGCTGCTTGATGACTCAGAAGAATCATCACTGTTTAAGTATGGTCTCTGCCTATGTCTACATCCTCATCTCCCTCATCTCCTCCCTCATCTCCACCACCTCCTCCCTCAGCTCCACCCTCTCCTCCTCCTTTGGCTCTCTCCCCTGCATCTATCCTCAACTGCTCTCTAGGATGGCAAATCTGTTGTGCTGTAATCGGAACACCAGGATCAGTCAAAGGCACTGGCCCGTGCTTAGCAAACCACACATTGTACTCTGCCGTCCTCCCTAGATCTGTTGCACCTCTACCCCAACCCTAGAGTAATGGCTGGAGAGAATCAAACTCAGCAGAAGCAACATGTGGTTGTATGTGAACACCCCAATCAGATACCTCCCACGATACATGAGCAAAATATGCAGTAACCATAGGTGTCACCTGTACCTCACCGAACTGTCTTAGAACCTGCCCTGGAAGATACATCTTGATAATCAGCTGGGTCTCAAAGGTCCTACCAATAAGATATCTCTATTGTCGACAGAAAGACAAGTACACTACATCATCAAGCCAATCGGGGCAATCTAAGTATGGTCTCCAAATAAAATGCTGCAATATGTCAAACTGATGTCTCCAGTACTAGGTGTTCCCCAAACCTCTGTGTCTGATACCTGCTATATTCTTGAAAGCATAAGGCTCACCAAGCTGCAAGTCTACATGAATGATAGGCCTAGAAATAGAAATCTACTCCCATGCCCATGTCTAGAGCAAAGTAACACCACAACTGATAGAATGGTATCCAAGATACACAATACCATGTAACTGATAGTATAACATAGCAAGTAGACAAGGACCCCAAGCATACAGTCGACGATGAAAAATCATATCATGGAGCACTCTACCCCATCCAACTGGAAACCCGTGACCTCGTCTGTCAGGTATCAGTAAACCACCGACAACACCACATAATACAATAGTCAGGTTATCATAGTCTAAACGTGCCCAAGGGATGTCATAACGACCACTGATCTGCAAGTCCTGAATCTCACACTCAAAAAGTGCACATAGTCCAACAATGCCATCATCATGGTCATATACAACTCTCTCACCATGAATGGGAATCCGCAGTATACGCCATACATCTTCTAAAGTAATCGATGCCTCACCAGTTGGAAGATGAAAAGAACAAGTCTCAGAGTGCCACTGCTCTATCAAAGTTGTAATCATGGCCCTGTTGGCTATAACCTGACCAAGCTGTCGGATATGCTCGATCTCCTCATCTGGTAAGTCCGCACGAAGATCCAATCCACTAGGTCTACTCTGTCGACAGTATAACACTCCAATGTTCTCTTGCAACGAGAAAATGTTGAAAATATCAGATATTAGATCCCGAAAAACCAAAAAATATTTTCAAACGCATGACAAAAAATTACACATACAACGAATGCATGATAGTTATGACTAATGCAGTACAATTATGACTCTTGCATGATGTTTAAAGCTCATGCATAATAAAATGGGCGCATGCATAACAATAAACACTTATGCATAAAGAAATGAGCGAATGTGGCATGTTTAATACTAATGTGTAACACTTATGACGCATGCGTAGCATTTAGAACGTTTGCGGTACAGTTAACACTAATGCGTAAACATCGATAGGCGATTGCGCGACATAGTGCAAAAATTGATCATGGAATTTATTTTGGAAAATAGCATAAAACAGGCATAAATCAGGAAAAAAATTGGAAAAATACCATGCCACCAGTCCCAGGAGGTCTCTGATATGAACATACTCGGTCAAACAGGTGCAATCGAGCTCTATATCCAGCCATGATGATCAAATATTCAAAAAAAAGAACACAAATTGCAGAGAACACCAAGGAATTACCAAATTGCAAATGAGCAAATGAAAACCTAAAAATCTCTATTTATAGCTCAAAATTAAGGTTTTTTGACACCTCGACCCCCGTGGTCCCTGCCAGCTTCAAACACCTCGTAGCCTACTCAAACGATCTTGAAATCGCATGAAATTTTACCCATTGCTCGTTAAACTGGTATCGAAAACATGGTCTCAATTTTGGAATTTTCCGACCACCTTTCCGAGGGGGCATATTTACACTATACAGCAGCACCAGGGCATACTGGGGCAGAAATTTTTCATTTTCTTTGAAACAAAGTCGTTCTGACATTGTCTCAAAGAGGGGCAAATGTAGACACCTAAAAATGTCTCATTGATCATGTACTAATTATTCCTCTAATTGATTAAATAATTTTTTAATTATTTAATTAAGTTAATTAATCTTATTCTTCTAATTTCATATTTCCTCATAATCTTACTAATTATTCTATTTTCTTATTCTATCATCATTTAATCATTTTAACCATTTTCTAATGTTAATTAAATATTTATTTAATTAATTATGGTTAATTCCCCAATTTAAATAATCTTTATTATTTAAATAAATTAATTCTCAATTTCTATCTCTAATCATTTAATCATTCAACCCTCTTCTAAATATTAATTAAATATTAATTATTTAATTAATTATGATTTAATCCTTTAAATTAAATAATCTTTATTATTTAATTAAATTCAATTTCTAAATAATTAAATAGTTTCTTTAAATTAATTAATTAATTAATTAATTCCTCCATTTCCAAATCCCCAAATTACAATTTCATTTAATTTCATATTCTTCTAAATTTCTTCCAAATTCAATAACATGTGCATGATTTCAAAAACCAAATTGAAAATCAAAGTCAAGTTCTAAATATATTCAAATGCTAAATTGAATTAAATAAATTCAATTATTTGAATAAAAATTTCATGCAAAGATTAAATTGAAAATCTAAATCTAAATGCAAGCACATGCTAAATTAATTAATTCAATCAATTAATTAATTAAATCATTTATCTCTTCAACTTATATTTCCATCTTTCAGTTAGCTTTTTCTAAATTAAGTTTTTTGTGTCATCCTCTTTATTTCCTCCAATCATTCTTTTTCTTCCTTCAGTCATCTTTTTCTCAGTCAGTTGACTCAATTAATCTATTCAATCTATTATGTTTCACTCCTACAATCAATAGTTCAACTATCAATCAGCATGTAAGCTCACCTGAGTTCCACCTCTTGATCAATATGTTCCACCTTTCAATCAATCCTCTTCAATTTTCTATAAATTGAGCATCCAATCTCCATTTTCAACAATCACGGACTTTGAATCTTTGTCTCACTTGCAGGTTACCACCGCGATATCTAAGAGGCATCATACCACAAAGAGGAGAAGAGCAATGGAAGTAATATGCAATCTTGGGATAGGGAGTTTTGATTTCATTTGATTATTTTAATTCCTATTTGCTTGATTGTGTTATTTCATTGTCTTGTTTGTTAGATTCTTTGGTTAGAATGGATTCATGATTTCCCTTTTGCTTCTAATTGATTACTTGTTGTAAGATGAATTTTACATGCATACAATTAGTATATTCCTGAACAGTTTGGTCCTTCTTCTGTTGAAGCAATTGCTAGTGCATATATTTATGTTCATATGTATCAATAGAAAAATATTCCTCCTTTATGTGCTCCATGAATTCTCCCCATGTGAGTTTTTGATAAAAAATAAAAGTACTTCCATTTTCTGCTGCCTTGGATGCTAACTTCGCTTCCCACAAATCTTTAACATGATTTTCAGCTTTGAGGAGAGCAAAAGTTATTTTCTCTTCATCTGAGAACTGATTGACAGAGAAATACCTTTCTAGTTTTGAAACCCAATCGTCAACAACATTTGCATCGATCTTTCCTTGAAATGTGGGTATATCGAAATTCACTTGCAGTTTGAATGGCATATACCCTGTGAATGGTTGGTTTGCTTGTGACCCACGACTTTCCATCATTTGCTTGAACTGCTCCATCATTTCTTCATGTTGTTTTGTTAGTGCATCTGCAACCAATGCTTTAATGTTATCGTCGGTCTATAACTTAGCCATTTATGATCGTGTGCATCTCAAAGGAAAGTAGTTTGAAGGATTCCTTGTTTCCAACCCCAATCTTTGATATGTTGATTGCATGTGATATGACATACAGGAGCGAACTTGCTCTAATACCACTGATCTGAATTATGGATTCGGATACCAATCTTTGATATGTTGATTGTGTGTGATATGACATACAAGAGCGAACTTTCTCTGATACCACTGATCCGAATTATGGATTAGGATGACAACACCTGAGTGAGAACCCGCGGTCTTGTAAATTCTATTTACATAAACAAGAAAGCATAGAATTGAAGCAAGCCAAAAAGTGTTCTATTCAATTCAAAAATCCAACATATATCAATCTAAGGGATTCCAAGGGTCACCAACAACTCCTTGAGAATCGAAACCCAATAGTCACATCTTGTTTATTTACATAATAAAATCTAAAACTATGAAAATTTCAAAAGAACTTTATAAAATTTTGTCCTAACTTTAACTAGGCATAACTTTCTGCATAGGACTTGAAATTGAGAGCATAAGTCCCAAGTTGAAGGGAATCTGTCTTAGCTATGCACCTGAAATAGAATTATTATCATTTGGAACTCAAAAGTGAGCTGTATGTGCTTTATTTTCTCTCTTTTATTTTTGTTTGTAAAGATTGTCTTTGATAACAACATCAAATGTCTTCCCTTGCAGGAAACGTTCAGTGGAGATTTTGTTTTCCAGTTTTACATTAGAATAGAAATATAGTTGTTTAAAATTAGGAAACTGAATTAGAATAGAAATATAGTTGTTTTCTTTTTCTTCTCTCGACACTGAATTAGAATAGAAATATAATTGTTTTCTTTTTCTTCTCTCGACTGCTAATAATGGGAAAGTAACCATTTTGAAATATAGTTCTTATTGTGATTATGTTATGTTCTTTTTAATGTCTCCTACTCTGACCCTCTCTTTCATGCAAGTGAAATAATTTCTCTGGTAGACGATGGACATGCTAGTAGGCACTAATGAAGGCCTAATGATATAGGCTAGAAGATCAATCAACACTCCTCTAATTGCCCAGTGATGAAGTGGAAACACAAACTATTTGTAAATCTAGCAAGAGAAAATGAAAGCATAGAAAAAAAGATATATGGGTGGTGGTGGAAGAATTTCGGGAAAAACACAAGTTTGTTAAGGAAATGAACCATACCATTATTTGCCTCATTCCCAAAAAGGTAGACTACGTTTCCATGTCTTATTATAGACTAATATCCTTGTGCAACACCATTTACAAGATAATCTCTAAGGCTATGGTTGAAAGATTGAAGAAAGTACTTCCTAAGCTGATCTCTGAAAACCAGAATGGGTTTACCCCGAATAGAGAAATCACATACAGCATAATATTGGTGTCGGAAGTCATTCACTCAATGCATAAAAGAAGACTAAGAGGTCTGATCATTAAACTTGATGTAGCTAAAGCTTATGATAAAGTAATATGGAGCTTTTTGTGCCAAGTTCTTATCAATTTTGGGTTCCCTGATAAATGGATTGAATGCATAAAATTCTGCATTAGTATTGTTAAATTCTCAATACTAATCAATGGGAATGTAAGTGGGTTTTTTGATGCCATGAATGGTCTACAACAAGGAGATCCATTGTCTCCTTCACTATTTGTGCTTATGGTTGAGGTATTGGGGAGATTAATTAAAAGGAGACACTACGATGGCATCTAGAAAGGAATTAAAGTCCATGATCAGTTTGAGGCAATCACACATTCATAGTGTGTAGATGACACAATCATTTTCAGTGAGGCCACTGTACAGGAAGCTGTGGGCATTAGGAACACATTGGAGGAATATACTCTGGCTTCGGGACAAGTTATGAATAGAGGGAAATCATAGTTGTTCTTTTTTAATACCAATAAACAAATGCAGGGCAGAATAGCACAACTTCTGGACATAAACATAGTGGAGCTTCCAATCAAGTACTTGGGGGTGCGGATTAACAAAGGGAGTAGGCAAACACAAATTTGGGAAGATGTAATCAAATCTTGTCAAGCCAAAGCGGAAAATTGGAAAAATAGGTGGCTGACCCAAGCTGGCCGAATCACCATGATTAAGTTAGTTCTATCCACAATACCCATATATAGCATGTCATGTTTCAAAATGTCGTTTGCGGTGGGCAAAAGCCTGAATAACTTACTAAAGAAATTTGTGTGGGCTGGAGCAAACAACAACAGGAAAATTCCATTGATCAATTGGGACACTTTGTGCCTTGTCAAGGAAGAGGGGGTTGTTGGTCTTAGAAAAATGGAAGTGCAGAATTGTGCCCTTGGGGCAAAGCTTGCTTGGAAAATGTGCAAGGAACCTCAGAAGTTGTCGTGCAGATTATTCCAAAAGAAGTATCTGGATTCAGAAAACACCAATAGAATCCTCACAATGGCAAATTTGGAGAGGGGGTCGGCAACTTGGAACTTTATATGGGATAATAGACACATAATCACATATCATATCTCATGGCAAATAGGGAATGGCAACACTGCATTTTTTTGAAGAGACTCATGGGATGGGTTTCCTGCATTAGTAGATGCTTTTGAAGACAAGGGATGGGTGGACATGGTGGAGAATTGTATAGGACAATATGTTTGTGATTACTTGGAAAGACAGGCTGATCAGAATGGAATAAGAATATGGAGGAAGGTAGACATTGGGAGTCTCCCATTATGTGAACAACTATGAAATGCAATTAAAGATAGGAAAATTCCGGAAACTATGGAAGAAGATATCATAATGTGGTGTGCAACAAAATCAGGAAAGTTCAGCATCAAACTTGGGTATGAAATTTAGAGACAAAGAGGATCCATCAATAGTTGGCCACATCAAGTATGCTAGAATCGTAAAGTGCTCCCAAAAGCTGGGGCTTTCTTGTGGATTGCACTGCATAACAAAATTCTAACTAGGGATAGACTCACAAACATAGGCATCTTAGGCCCTAGTCGTTGTGTGATGTGCTGTGCAGAGGAAGAGTCACCAAATCATCTTCTTTTTTGGTGTCTGGTAGCATAATCTTGTTGGAATTGATTCCTTGAAAGTATCAATTGGGTGGCGGTCAAAAATGAAAGATTATTTGAATTCATTCTATCATGGCCAGACAATCAGAAGACAAAATGGGGAGATATATGGTTAATAGGACCTTCCTTAATTACATGGCACATTTGGAAAGAAAGGAATAGGAGGATTTTTAAGGAGACATCATTATCACAAGGCTTGTTGGTGGAGAAGATCAAAACATCAATAGAAGAAGTAATGAATGGGAAGAAAACAATAGGAAGGGCCAAGATATATACTAATTGGGATGCACAGATGGAGAAAAAATGGTTCCTTAAAGAGTCACAAATAAAGGTGACCCCCGCAGTGTACCATGATAGAAGTACCATCAGATGGACAACTCCTTTGAGGAGCTGGGCAAAATTAAATTTTGACGGTGCCAGTAAGGGGAATCCGGGGGTTTCGGGTATAGGAGCCATAATCCGAGATGAACATGGTAAAATCCTTCAAGGGTTGTTTGGTGGCATTGGAGTTGCCACAAACAACGAAGCCGAGATATGTGCATTAGAGGTAGGATTGCATCTCTGTGTCAGGCAGGGAATTTCTAGAGTCATGATTGAGGGCAACTCACAAATTATTATAAATGGGATTAGTCGTCCAAGTTTTCATAATTGGAAGCTGAATAAATGGGTCCCTATGATAAAAGAACATTTGAGGAAAATTAGGAGCTATGAGATTGGGCATGTCTACAGAGAAGGGAATTAGGTGGCTGACTACCTTGCAAACCTCAGGGTGGGAGACTATGATGTTCCGGCTTACTTTTGCCAGACTTCAACATCGGAGGATATCAAAGGACAATGCTTGAAGGACTGCAAAATATATCCACGATAGGAGATCGGATAGCATGTACTTGACTTTTGGGTCCCTATCGGCTGCTAGGGTAGCGTGGTGGCAATTTGATAAACAATGGCGAAGTATGAATTGGAGGCTACAAACAGGAATTGACTCTTTGGCGGCAGGAACACATGGCACCCGAGTAGTTCATCATGATGCCTAGAAATTGCTACTCTTTAAAAATGATATGTTTGCAGAATGAAAGATTCTAACACGGTATGGACAGAAAACACTTGAGTGATATCACAAATCACAACTTTATATGGAGAATTTGGTGGGCAGAGGCAAAAAAGGGAAGTGTGTGGGCTGTTTCGAGAGAGTTGCAGAGAAAATTTGTGGCAACGGCTTACTTTGGAAGGGTCAGTTGTGTAAACTGTGAGAATGCATTAAATGTGTAGTTGAGAAACTTGTTTTGCACTGATGAGTATGTATACGACTTTGAGAGGGGGCTCGTGGGCATCACTCTAAACTATGACAGACACTGGTGTGATGCTATGGTATTGGAAGCCGTTCTCCTACCACTGGTTGATATCATTGAAACGAAGGAATGTGTGGTTGAACTGTTAGCAGGATTCATAAAACCATTCATCGCTGACACGGTTGCTGAGGCCATTCTGAGTATGGAGGAAGAAGTCAAAGTGAGCATTCTGAAGATATACTTCCAATTTGACAACTACTTACCCTTGAACTCGGAGGATGATGGAGAGGGCGATGAAGATGGAAATGAGGATGGGGAAGACTGTGAGGAATATGTAGATGAGGAGGGTTTTGTGGATAGTGACACCATTCGGGAGATGGCCCACAAAGAAGTATGGAAGGAGGAACGAGCGAGATTGAAGACTTTTGGGGATGAGGCGTGGGAGATTTTTAGGTGCGCGGTTTTTAATGAAAACTTGGAACCCTTTCGAAGGGTAACCGAGTTGAACGATTGGTGGCTCCCGGAGAACTCCACCCGCAATGCAATTGGTATTGGTGAATTTGCTGCAGTAATCTATCAAGCCATCGGGGGGCAGGTGTAATCTATGGATAGTGTCGGTATAGGTGTGGGGTATATATGGGTAAAAGTGGGCTGATAACTTTTTGGTTCTTTTATGTAATGTTGGATATATGTGCACAGAGGGATAGATATGTTTATGTGTCTACAATCGTATGTAATTCCCATGATTTCAAGCAATATAGAGAGCTATCCCCATAAATGATAGCACTTATCTTAAAAAAAATAAAAAAAATAAAAGCATAGAAAGAACGTGAATAGTTTTTAATAACTCCAAGTGTGTAAAAAATTAGTATATTTTTTTACTTTCTGTGGGAAGAACTTCTGTTTGGTCTTTTGGTGGAGTTTCTAGTTTGATTCAGCACGTGGAATATATTCGGGACCTGGCCCATCCTGTTTGAATTCCAGGAGTATGATTTTATATGAAAAAACTGATTCTTATTCATGAAAAAAATATTTTTTCATTTTGATGATAATTTGAAAAGACATTAATGAATAAATAATAATAATATCAATTTATCAAATTTAAAAAAAGATATTATCGCTTCAAATTTAGTATACCCAAATCCATATAGTAAACAAAAGTCTTTGAAATGGTAGATAATTCATTACTGTAGCTTTTATCAGTTGGTAGCTTTTACCAGTTAAATTCTAATTTCTTGCAGATCTATGGAAAATTAAAGTAATTCTCTTGATCCAGGAATCATGAAACAAGAGACATCCATGCGGAGATAAGATTATTCCTCCAGTGATTGGACTGCCGCTGCAGAAAGCAAGAGATAAGGGTTTAATAATAACTCGGGAATTTAAAAAGAAGTTTAAGAAGAAAAGATAGATTGGAAAAAGCCCATGCGTAGTAGTGCATTAGAAAATAAATTGAAATTGATAAGGAGTGCAATAAAACTGCAAGAATACAACCCTTATATCTTTTTATGTTGCTATGGAAAATTAAGTAAAATCATCAAACGAGAGACATCCATGGCGGAGATAAGTTTATTCCTTCAGTGATTAGACTACTGCTGCAGAAAGCAAGAGAAAAAGGTTTAATAATAACTCAGGAATGTAAAAAGAAGTTTAAGAAGAAAAGATAGATTAGAAAATGCCCAGGAGGAGAAGTAGTGCATTAGAACAAGAATATAACCCTAAATTGAGGTAGTGCATTAAAGCAAGAATATAACCCTAAAATCTTTCCCTTTAACTTGCTCAGAACAAAACAGAAAAACTGAAAACCTGCTGAAATGAGAAAGAATACAGTGACTATCGTAATCCTTGTTGGTATATATATAAACTAACACAGATCCATCCCAACTTGGGGCTGACATGCTTTTAAAGCAACTTTTTCATATTTGTGAGGGTGTCTTATATTCAGATCCTGGCTGAGATGAATCCGCTTTACTTTGATATACTAATTTTGTTGTTTATTATCTACGTTGTTTGCAGAAGAAACAGGTGGAGATTAGAATGCATATAAGTTATGTAAAGTTGTGAATGCTGTTGACCCTGATTTGACCTTGATGCCAAAAAGTATACGTAGTGGCTAATTCCTAATCATGGTTAAGTTTTTGACTCCCATAGGGCAATATGGATGGTTGCGTGGCAGTAAAGGATAAATGCACATGTTATTTGACTAAGCACTTATGTCTTGGAAATAATGATCCACGTGGTGGGCAACGTAATGTGGACTTCAAATAAGTTTCTTTTTCATTTGTTACGGATGCTCAGTCTTGGTTAAGCTTGGAAAAGAAGTTTGATTGTTCGCATTTCATCTCTACATTCTTCAAACCCTAGCTATCACTGTATATTATGCGGAAAATGTGGAACGTTTCCTTGAAATCTGCATATGGGTTTTTGATATGTTTACCAGTCCAGTGCAAGCTTTCGATTGATAGTATTTTTGACTCTGTTCGTTGGCATAAAATGAAGATTATGTGGATTCGGCCATCGCTTTTCTACAGTTTTTTTTATGGTCTTCAATGACAGGTATTCTCTATAACTTTATTTTGTACAAGAGCAAATTAATGGACGAAATGGAGAAAACTTGTTACTCTCTGGTGATTTTTCGAATCAGTTATGGTAAATGTTTTGTTCATTCCGGTTTTATTTTGGAAATGAAAAAGAATGAAAGAGTTATTGTTGTTTATCTTCTGTTAGTTGAAGAAGAGTTGTTTATTTAAAATGAAAGGAAAACAGTTGCTGTAACTGTGTACCGTAAAACAGTTTCTTTCTCTCAACCCTAACGTGGGTTTTGCAAACTACTTCGTGAGTTTCTTATGAAGACTTGTCTGTTGTTTTTGGCATATATAAAACGTTTTGATTCTCAGAACAGATGTGGTGTGAAAAATAGTGAGATACAGTGAGACAAGTGTGAAGAAAGTGATAACATTTTTAAACAGTGCAGTAGATTACCAGTCACAGCCAAGGGGTTTCTTAAGAATCAATACTCTATTTTTGTTACAGAGTATATGAAACTTTGTTGATGTGAAACCATATTGTTCAGGGTTTTTCGAAACCATATTGTTCAGAGCATATGAGGCTTTAATGATTTGAAACTAGATTTTTGTCAGTGATTGGATAGTGTTAATTTTATCCTTGAAGAATATTGTTGCAAAATTATTCATATGTACAGACTGGTAAAATATTCTCGCTTCAATCCCTGATGGTTTTGTGACTGCAAGAATAAAATGCATGCATAAAATCACCAGTGGTTGTAAGCTCGAGTTGAAATATTCATTGATAAGAAGAGGGGTTGGTGCTCCTTGAGGCCTTGTGGTTTCTAAAACATGTGAACTGAGTTGGTGCTCTTTTTGAATCAATATAAGGGATCTTCCGAGTGGTTTTTCTACCCCAAGAGGGTTTTCCACTCATGAAAAATATTGTGTTATGTGCATTGTCGTGTTTCATTCTGTTTTACTAGTGTATGCTCTGATACATCATATTTTTAGTCCTCTTTATCTCATACTCTGTTTAGTTGGATTTATGTAATGCAATATTGAAAGTACTGTTTTAATGTTTCAAGTTTGTGTAATATTTTAATACCATTGTTTTAAAACAAGGTCTGAATCAAATGTTTTAGTTGGTTCAATGGTATATTTCATACTGCATTAATGTGTTTCAACAATGTGTTAAGTCTCAGCCATCTGTGCACACAGTGAATTAAAATTGTCAAGGTCCATAAAAGTATAACTCATTAAAATTTGTCACACTCTGATTCACCCCCCCCTCTCAGAGTGTTTTCCACTTCCAACAAGTGGTATCAGAGCCTAGGGTCCCTCATATAGGTCTGTCCTAGGGATTGTTCCTGGTCATTTGGAAGTTTTTTTTATGGCTCAAACTCAGGAAGGTGCTTCACTTTCAAGAGCTCCTCTTTTTGATGGAACTGATTATGTGTTCTGGAAGATTAGAATGGAAACTTATCTCATTTCAGTTGATCTTAATGTGTGGAATATTGTGATTACAAAATACACAGTTCCTTCCATTATTCCTACTGATCCTGATGATAAAACCAAGTATGAGTTAAATGCCAGAGCTAAGCATGCTCTCTTATGTGGTCTCACTAAAGATGTTTTTGTTAAAGTCATGCACTGTTCTTCTGCTTATGATATTTGGAAAAAACTTGAAACCATTTATCAAGGGGATGCTAAGGTTAAGGAGTCTAAAATCCTTACACTCAAAAATCAGTTTGAATCTTTAAGAATGAAAGAAGATGAAACAGTAGCAAGCTATTTTCTTAGAGTTGATGAAATTGTAAATTCGAGAAAGGGTCTTGGTGAAGAGGTTGAAGAAAAGGAAGTTGTCAATAAAGTGATTAGAACCTTGTTACCCAAGTTTGAAACTAAGGTTTCAACCTTAGAAGAAAAGAAAAGTTTTTCTACCATGACACTTGATAACCTTCAAAGCATTCTTACTGCCTATGAGATGAGGATAGGTAATAATCCTTCTTCTTCAAAAGAAACAACTTTTAAAGTAGAAAAGAAATAAGAACTTGATAGTGAATCTGAACTTTCAGATGCTATAGAAGCCCTTCTTGTTAGAAAACTAAAAAAGAAATATAAGGGTAAATTACCTTTTAAGTGCTTTAATTGTGGCAAAGCTGGACACTTTGCTGCTCAATGTCCTCTAAGTGATCAAAACAGTGAAGAGGAAAAACCAGAAAAATTCTACAAAAAGAAAATGTGGAATTCTAAAAGGAGATTTAATACCTTCAAGAAAAAGAAGAGTCTTTTTACTAAAGAAGACTCTGGAAATGAATCAGATGATTCACCTTGTGAAGGTGATGAAACTCTATTTATGGCAGAATTAGAAGATGTAACTAGCAAAACAAAAAATGAATTTGAAGATCTAGATCAAGGAGAAATAGATCTTGAAGGAGAATTGCTATGTGCCTTAAAAGAAATAAAGAGGTTAAAAAAACTTGTAGCCTCATATGAAAATTCAAATCAGATTTTACAAGTTGAGTTAAATGATGCAAATTTAGTGACTTCAAACTTGAAGTCCCTTCTTGAAGAAAGAGAAAAGAAAATTGAAACATTAGAACAACAGTCCACAAAATTTCAAAAACAAATTGAACAGTATGAAAGTACAATACATCTAAATGATATCTTGAGCAAGCAAAAGTTGCATAAAGATTTGGCTGGTTTGGGGTTTGATAAAGCTGAATCATCAAGACAGAACACTAAGTCAGCAACTAGAAAAACATTTCAGACTTATAACAGAACAAAACCTTTTAGGTTTGGCTTCTTTCATGGATACTGTTTTTATTGCAATAGGTTTGGTCATAAGGTTAATACTTGGAGATTTCTGCAACAAAGATCTCCTATGTTTGGTTACAATCAAGGGTATGACTTTCCAAACACGTTAAAGTGTAATAAGTGTAATACTTTTGGGCATACTACTATACAGTGCAAAACAAAGGCAAGTCCTAATAAAATATGGAAACCTAAGTTTGTACCTGGTATTGAGCAATCAATGATAGTGCAAACTACACTTTTCTCAAATAAGAAATCTTTATGGGTGTTGGACAGTGGCTGTTCACACCATATGACAGGAGATAGAAATAAATTTCTGCATCTTGAAGACTTTAATGGTGGCTTTGTACGCTTTGGGGATAATTCAGGAGCTTATGTACGAGGTAAAGGTACATTATTGCTAAATGATGATACTCATATTCATGATGTGTACTTTGTTGAAGGGTTAAAGCACAATTTATTGAGTGTCAGTCAAATTTGTGATAGTGGTTACAGTGTATCTTTTAGTTCTCAAGACTGTACTATCAAAAATAAATCTGGTAAAACTGTTGCTGCTGGTTTGAGAACAATTGGCAATGTCTATAGTCTGCTTGATTCCACTTACTATGAGAATAATGAAGGCATTTGTCTTATGGGTCGAATAGAAGAAAATTGGTTATGGCATAAACGCCTAGGACATATAAATTTTGACAATCTGGTTAGAATCAGTAAAAATCAGAATGTTAGAGGTTTGCCAATTTTGAATAAACCATTCAATTCAGTTTGTAAAGCATGTTTGAAAGGAAAGCAAACAAAAGTGTCTTTCAAACCTAAAGAACATTCTTCTACTAGACCATTACAGCTTGTTCACACAGACTTATGTGGTCCTACAAGGACACAGTCTCTAAATGGTGAAAAATATTTTATGCTTTTTGTTGATGACTATACCAGAATGGTATGGGTCACTTTCCTTAAACACAAATCCGAAGCATTTGATAGGTTTAAGATTTTCAGAAAAATGGTTGAACGAGAATCTGATCTAAAATTGAAATGCTTGAGATCAGACAAGGGTGGTGAATTCACTTCACAAGAATTCATTGATTACTATGAAAGACATGGTATTAAGAGATAATATGCTGCTACTCGTACACCTCAACAGAATGGAGTAGTTGAGAGAAAAAATAGAACAGTCAAAGAAATGGCTCGCACAATGCTTAATGAAGCAAATCTACCATATAGGTATTGGAAAGAAGCTGTACACACAGCTGTTTACATTTTGAATCGTGTACAAATTAGGGTAAAATCTACCTTTACTCCTTATGAACTTTGGTATGGAAAAGCTGCTTCTATCAAATATTTCAAGATTTTTGGTGCCAAATGTTATCTAAAAAGAGATGAAGAAAATCTAGGAAATTTTGAGGCTAAAACTAATGAGGGTATCTTTCTTGGATACTCTACTCATAGCAAAGCCTATAGATGTTTCAATAATAGACTGAATAAAATTGTTGAAACAATAAATGTAAGGTTTGATGAACAATTTTTGTTAAGTAATGATTTGCAGGATATTGAGGAAGAGGAAATTACTTTAACAAAGGTTGATCAAGTTCCTAAACCTGCAGAAACAGAAAAGAAAAATAATTCATCAAGTTCTGATGAAGAAAATATAGAGAATTCAAATGCAAAGACAGGTACTCTTCATTATACACCCTCAAAAATTATAACAAAGAGACATCCTCAAAGTCAAGTTATTGGCAATATAGATGCAGGTATTTTGACTAGGAGAAGGGCAAAAACAACTGAACAAGCTCAACTGGCTGAACATTTTTGTTTGGTAACTGATTTTGAACCCAAAAATGTTTCTGATGCTTTATCTGATGAATGTTGGTTAAATGCAATGAAAGATGAAATCAGTCAAATAGAGAAAAACCAAACTTGGGAATTAGTATATAGGCCAGATGATAAGAATGTGATAGGAGGCAAATGGATATTTAGAAATAAGCTTGATGAATCTGGGAAGGTTGTTAGAAATAAAGCTCGTTTTGTGTGTAAAGGTTATGCTCAGCAGGAAGGAATAGATTTTGGAGAAACATTTGCACTAGTAGCTAGATTAGAATCAATCAGAATTTTTCTTGCATACTCTTGCTATAAAAAATTTAAAGTTTATCAGATGGATGTCAAAACTGCCTTTCTGAATGGTTATCTTGATGAAGAAGTTTATATGGAACAGCCGGAAGGTTTTGAAGTTGAAGACAAATCTGATTGTGTATACAGATTAAAGAAAGCACTCTATGGCCTTAAACAGGCTCCAAGAGCTTGGTATTCTAGACTGGATAATCATCTTAAAGCAAATGGATTCACTAGAGGTGCTGTAGATAGGAACTTATATGTTAAACTCGAAGGTAATGATGTCCTAGTGGTTGTGATATATGTAGATGATATCATTTTTGGCTGTAATAATGACTCTTTATCCAAAAAGTTCTCTAAAATCATGGAATCTGAGTTTGAAATGTCTATGTTTGGGGAACTGAATTTCTTTCTTGGTCTTCAAGTGTTACAACTACAGCAAGGTATCTTCTTGTCACAAACTAAATATGCCAAAGAGATGATTAGAAAATTTAATATGGCAGATTGTAAACCAGTCAGCACTCCAATGGAAACAGGCTGTAAATTGACCAAATCTGATGACTCACCTACAGTAAATCAATCTGAGTACAGGTCAATGATAGGAAGTCTATTATATTTAACTGCATCTCGACCAGATTTAATGTTTGCAGTTTGTCTAGTCTCTCGCTTTCAATCTGCACCTCAACAATCTCATTTGAATGCTGTAAAACGAATCTTTAGATATGTTCAAGGCACACTAGATTATGGTCTTTGGTATCCCCGTACTAATGACTTCACTCTTGTTGGCTTCACTGATTCTGATTGGGCCGGTTGTCTAGATGATCGTAAAAGCACCAGTGGAGCTGCCTTCTTTCTTGGTGATTGTCTTGTTGCGTGGCATAGTAAAAAGCAAGATTGTGTCACTCTGTCCACCGCAGAGTCAGAATATATAGCAGCCACTGCATGTTGCACACAACTGATATGGATGTCTCATCAAATTACTGATATGGGCATTTCTACTATTAAGCCCATTTCAATCTATTGTGACAATACTAGTGCAATTGATCTTTCAAAAAATCCTATTATGCACTCTCGTACTAAACATGTTGCCATTAAACTCCATTTTTTACGAGATCAGGTGTTGGCTAATGAGTTTCAATTAGTGTTTGTTCCTTCACAAGCTCAAGTTGCTGATATATTTACAAAAGCTTTATCTAAAGACACATTTGAGAGGCTTCGCGATCGGTTGGGAGTCTTCTCTCAGTCTTCCATTCTTAGTCCCTGCACATATTAAGGGGGAGCATAGCTCTCTTTTGCGCAGCAATATGTTGTCATCTGGTACTCTATATTCTTTGTCCTTGAGACAAAAAGGGGGAGAAAATTGTCATCTGGTACTTTATATCTTGTTTGCTCAGTGGTCTATATCTTGTTTGCTCAGTGTTTTCTCAGCTCAGATTTGCTCAGTGGTCTATATTGGTACTTTATATTTTGTTTGCTCAGTGTTTGGACAACTCAGATTTTCTCAGTGGTCTATATCTTGTTTGCTCAGTGTTTGGACAACTCAGATTTTCTCAGATTTTGATCAGATTTTTGATCATTTGGGATTCAGGCTACACAGGTTTTGATGTTACAGTTTTGTATTCATGTTACAGTTTTGGGATTAAAGGCTATACAGGTTTTGATCATGTTACAGTTTTTGTATTCAGCTCAGATTTTGGACAATTGTTTGCTCAGCACAGTTTTTGGGCTTGGTGCTATACAGGTTATCATTGCATCACAGATTTTGATATCTAACAGGTCTTATGGGCAGTATATTGTGTCATTTTTTCTTTGACACTTGATCTTTTTAATGATTACAGTTTTCCAGATTGCCTATTCTGTTTAGATCATTGTTGGTATGGTTTTTGTCATCAAGGACAAAGGGGGAGTTTGTTGACCCTGATTTGACCTTGATGCCAAAAAGTATACGTAGTGGCTAATTCCTAATCATGGTTAAGTTTTTGACTCCCATCGGGCAATATGGATGGTTGCGTGGCAGTAAAGGATAAATGCACATGTTATTTGACTAAGCACTTATGTCTTGGAAATAATGATCCACGTGGTGGGCAACGTAATGTGGACTTCAAATAAGTTTCTTTTTCATTTGTTACGGATGCTCAGTCTTGGTTAAGCTTGGAAAAGAAGTTTGATTGTTCGCATTTCATCTCTACATTCTTCAAACCCTAGCTATCACTATATATTATGCAGAAAATGTGGAACGTTTCCTTGAAATCTGCATATGGGTTTTTGATATGTTTACCAGTCCAGTGCAAGCTTTCGATTGATAGTATTTTTGACTCTGTTCGTTGGCATAAAATGAAGATTATGTGGATTCGGCCATCGCTTTTCTACAGTTTTTTTTATGGTCTTCAATGACAGGTATTCTCTATAACTTTATTTTGTACAAGAGCAAATTAATGGACGAAATGGAGAAAACTTGTTACTCTCTGGTGATTTTTCGAATCAGTTATGGTAAATGTTTTGTTCATTCCGGTTTTATTTTGGAAATGAAAAAGAATGAAAGAGTTATTGTTGTTTATCTTCTGTTAGTTGAAGAAGAGTTGTTTATTTAAAATGAAAGGAAAACAGTTGCTGTAACTGTGTACCGTAAAATAGTTTCTTTCTCTCAACCCTAACGTGGGTTTTGCAAACTACTTCGTGAGTTTCTTATGAAGACTTGTCTGTTGTTTTTGACATATATAAAACGTTTTGATTCTCAGAACAGATGTGGTGTGAAAAACAGTGAGATACAGTGAGACAAGTGTGAAGAAAGTGATAACATTTTTAAACAGTGCAGTAGATTACCAGTCACAGCCAAGGGGTTTCTTAAGAATCAATACTCTGTTTTTGTTACAGAGTATATGAAACTTTGTTGATGTGAAACCATATTGTTCAGGGTTTTTCGAAACCATATTGTTCAGAGCATATGAGACTTTAATGATTTGAAACTAGATTTTTGTCAGTGATTGGATAGTGTTAATTTTATCCTTGAAGAATATTGTTGCAAAATTATTCATATGTACAGACTGGTAAAATATTCTCGCTTCAATCCCTGATGGTTTTGTGACTGCAAGAATAAAATGCATGCATAAAATCACCAGTGGTTGTAAGCTCGAGTTGAAATATTCATTGATAAGAAGAGGGGTTGGTGCTCCTTGAGGCCTTGTGGTTTCTAAAACATGTGAACTGAGTTGGTGCTCTTTTTGAATCAATATAAGGGATCTTCCGAGTGGTTTTTCTACCCCAAGAGGGTTTTCCACTCATGAAAAATATTGTGTTATGTGCATTGTCGTGTTTCATTCTGTTTTACTAGTGTATGCTCTGATACATCATATTTTTAGTCCTCTTTATCTCATACTCTGTTTAGTTGGATTTATGTAATGCAATATTGAAAGTACTGTTTTAATGTTTCAAGTTTGTGTAATATTTTAATACCATTGTTTTAAAACAAGGTCTGAATCAAATGTTTTAGTTGGTTCAATGGTATATTTCATACTGCATTAATGTGTTTCAACAATGTGTTAAGTCTCAGCCATCTGTGCACACAGTGAATTAAAATTGTCAAGGTCCATAAAAGTATAACTCATTAAAATTTGTCACACTCTGATTCACCCCCCCCTCTCAGAGTGTTTTCCACTTCCAACAAATGCATCCACAGAACAGAACGTACAACTCAAATAAAAAATGTAGCCCTCTTGTTGGATCCTATGGTGCTACCAAAAACATGTCAAGTAGTTATATTGTCATCTATAACAAAGGTGACTTGTGGACTGGTTTTGGAAACGAGGCATCATATATTACCATTCAATTCATTTGCCAATCATTTACTCTCAATGTGCTCACTTCACATGGGAATACTTTTTTATAATGCGACAACTCTTTAAAATACAATTCTAATGCATTTCATTTCATTCATTTTGATGGAATAGATTAAATATAAATAAATACTGTTTTTAAATGTAAAATTGTTTATTTTTTATTTATTAATCTTTTTTATTTATAGTTTTTTCATACATTTGAATTTATTCACATTTCTAATTTTCAGATATTTATTACATACATTTTTACATTCATTTTCATACATTATTTTCTCATCTTAATGTTAGCATTTTGTTATTATAGATTAGCATTTTGTTATTATAGATCATTGCCACAATATGTGGGTCTATAGAGATTTTTGCAAGAAAATTATATTGGGAATCTATAATTTTATAACTTTGTTCAACTATTTCTCTCATAAAGACTCTTGTTGTTGAAGTGGAATCATTTCCCTAAAGAGGTCAGCAATAGAAGACCTAGACCTTAGTCTAAGAGGTCCTAGAGAGAGATCTAATTCTAGGAGTAGTCTAGGTTGATTTTTACAACTTTGATCTTTTGATTGTTGATTCAATATTTACTTTCTTTTCTTAATCATCTTCCATCCTTGAGATAAGATTTAGGTTTATCTGAAGGAGAACTTCCAACCAAGGAATACTAAGGGTAATGCAAAGGATTTTCTATAAAATAGGGATGACAAGTAGGAGCATTATTGGAGGGTCTTGATTGAGAAGGGGAAAGGGTTAGTGATGCTTGAAGGGATAGGGGAGAAGAGGGAATATTGCCTTATGGAAATTCATCACAAGAGTGATAAACATGAATGGCAAAAGGAGTAGAGAGTGATGAATGGGTTAGTGCTATAGGTGTAGACTTGGGCTTGAGTTTACAAACAAGGAAATCTGTAATTAAATCCCCTTCTTTGCAAGAATATATATAAGCATTAGGTTTTTTAAGGTACGAAATGGATTGAGAAATAAAAGATCTTGGATCAACAAGTTAGAGGGTATCAGGTAGAGATAGGTTTAGGTTAACTTCAATGAAGACACTTAGATGAACACAAAGGCTTGAGTATTTAATTGCATTATTTTTGCACCATAAAAATTTTCTTGATTTGGTTTCTACATCTTTAAGAAATGGATAGAAAGCCAAATTTAGAAATAGGAATTCTACCCACATTGGGAGACAAGACTTAGAGGCTCCCTTAGGGTGGAAGTCAAAATCCTATGCCTATAAATTTAATATATTTGACCACATATTATAAAAGAACCATAACATAGGGCTTCTTGTACATGTTTACCTAAACAAAATGTGCATGAAATGTAACTATTTCCAAGCCCTCTGATAGTTTCTATTATCCAAACCCTATCTTCCCAAAATATTTTGTTCATTTAGATAAATATTTCTTAGAGGGTGCTACTTGAAGGAAAAATAAAATGACTGATCTTTGCCTCCAATTGTCAATAACATCTAAAAACTCCTTAGGTAGAAGTAATTCAAGAACCTTATCTCCATTGTTAATTTCACGAGGCTAGGAATGTTTGGTAGGCATTCCTTTTTCTATGTGAGGTTTTAATTGCTTTTTCACCTCTGCATCAAATGCTTTTTTGGATGTTTTTTGCAATAATATTGATGTTGGAGGATGAAGAGGGTTGTGGGCATAGACTAGGGGGAGTTACTCTTTGAGCACTGCAAAAGAATTTCTTCCATCTTGTTTCCATTTGATTAAAGGACAGCCAAAAATGGGGTTTAGAATAAGTTTGATCCATATTCCAACATTTGGAGAGAGAGAGGAAAGCTAGAGATATTTTGGGAATGAATCGGGTTTCTCTTGAGACTTTTTCTTCATGGACATGACGAACACTCTTATGGGTTTGGGTAAAAATTGTTGTTAGTAGTTGCTTTGTTGTTGATTCAACACTAATGGAGATCTATGGCTAAGTCAACACTTAGCTAGAGCACATATTACCCAATCTTTGTATTCTCTAGAAAGATCTAAATTTCGTTCAAGATACATTAAAGGATAATATTTAAATACTACTAATTAAAAGCATAATGTTCACATACAAACAACTAATCCAACCAGACAAGAAACACAATATTCACATAAAAACAACTAATCCAACCAGATAGAAAACAAGACTAAACAATCATAAAAATTCGAATAATGTAGAAAGTTCTCCAATTCTAATTCAAGACACACTAAATGATAATATTTTTAAACTATTCATTAAAAACAATAGTGTTCACACATAAACAACTAAACCAACCAGACTTGAAAAAAGACTAAAAAATATAAAAATTAAAATTAAACCTAACTAAATCGCAATAATTCTTTCCCACTTTCTTACTTTAATTGGACTCTAAATTATTTGACCATCTATTTTACATAGTTTTATCCCACTCAAAAGTAAAATCTTCAATTATCATTAAGAAATATTGCAGGAAGAAGACAATATAGAGTCGTCCATGTGGTGGACTCCCTGTCAGCTTACCGTGATGCCCATCTGTTCTCCCCACAAAAGAACAAAGCAAAATGTAACGCAAAAAATGGCTGCTCAGTTTTAGAAAGACTTTTCACACACGTTAAGAATGTTATTAAATGAAGCTGAGTCTCTCATTAAACTGTACCCTGTGTCATGCCCAGCCTTATCCAAACAACAAAATGGTTTATACAAGTTTTCCGGGAACATATTTACTTTAAGAATTTACCCAAAAAAAAATTTGGTTTTGAAAAGTGGGTAATGTTTTTTCTTACAGTGAGAACCACTATTTAAGAAGGGTCTCTCGATAGCATTGCATGAGCACACTTGGGAAGGAAAACCTTCTCTAGTAGCAGAGCTTTAATCTGAAGCAGTCTTGCCAGGTTTAAGAAATGTGATAGATGAATTCTAAGAGAGATTTCTCTCAACCTGGATCTTAAATGCATCTAGAGGTCACTGAATGTGAATTGAGAGCATAAGTCCCAGGTTGAAAGGAATCTGTCTTAGCTATGCATCTGAAATAGAATTATTATCATTTGGAACTCAATAGTGAGCTGTATGTTATTTATTTCCTTCTTCTTTTATTTTTGTTTGTAAAGATTGTCTTTGATAACAACATCCAATTTCTTCCCTTGCAGGAAACGTAACCATTTTGAAATATAGTTCTTATTGTGATTATGTTCTGTCCTTTTTAATGTCTCCTACTCTGAGCCTCTGTTTGATGCAAGTGAAATAAGTTCTTTGGTAGATGATGGACATGCTAGTAAGGCACTAACGAAGGCCTAATGATATAGGCTAGAAGATCAATCAACAGTCTTCTAATGATATAGGCCTCTTGATAGCATTTCATGAACACACTTGGGAAAGAAAACCCTCTTTTGGGTTGCCTATCTCTTGTTAGAGATCTTCTCTAGTAGCAGAGCTTTAATATCAAGCAGTCTTGGCAGCTTTAAGAGATCTGATAGATGAAGGCTAAGACAGACTTCCCTCAATCTGGATCTAAAATGCATCTAGAGGTCACTGAATGTGACTTGAGAGCATAAGTCCCAGGTTGAGAGGAATCTGTCTTATCTATGCATCTGAAATAGAATTATTTGGAACTTAAAGTGAGCTGTATGTTCTATATTTTCTTTCTTCTTTTATTTTTGTTTGTGAAGATTTTCTTTCATAAGACCATCCAATGGCAAAGATTGTCTTTGATAACAACATCCAATGTCTTCCCTTCGGAAAAAGTTTGCTGGAGATTTTGTTTTCCAGTTTTACATTAGAATGGAAATATTGTTGCTTTGAATTAGGACACTAAATTAGAATAGAAATATAGTTGTTTTCTTTTTCTTCTCTGTACTGCTAATAATAGGAAAGTAACCATTTTGAAATATAGTTCTTATTGTGATTATGTTCTGTTCTTTTTAATGTCTCCTACTCTGACCCTCTGTACTTTGATGCAAGTGAAATAAGTTCTTTGGTAGATGATGGACATGCTAGTAAGGCACTAATGAAGGCCTAATGAAGATCAATCAACACTCTTCTAATTGCCCAGTGGTGAAGTGGAGACACAAACTATTTGTAAATCTAGCAAGAGCAAATGAAAGCATAGAAAGAACGTGAATAGTTTTTAATAACTTTTAAGTGTGTAAAAATTTAGTATATTTTTTTAATTTCTATGGAAAGAACTTCTGCGTGGTCTTTTGGGTGGAATTTCTGGTTAGTTTGATTCAGCACAGAGATATTTCGGACCAGGCTCATCTTTCCCCACTCTACGATTGTTGCTGTAGCTTAGTCACTTGTTTTCTCATGTTTTATGATTCCAAGATTCATCCTGTTTGGACTTTAGGAGTATGATTTTATATGGTGAAACAGATTCTTATTCATGAATTTTTTTTTCATTTTGATGATAATTTGGAAAGACATTAATGAATAAATAATAATAATATCAATTTATCAGTTTTTTTTACGCTTCAAATTTAGGATACCCAAATCCATATAGTAAACAGAAGTCTTTGAAATGGTAGATAATTCATTACTGTAGCTTTTATCAGTTGGTAGCTTTTACCAGTTAAATTCTAACTTCTTGCAGATCTATGGAAAGCTAAAGTAATTCTCTTGATCCAGGAATCATGAAACAAGAGACATCCATGCGGAGATATGATTATTCCTCCAGTGATTGGACTACTGCTGCAGAAAGCAAGAGATTAGGGTTTAATACTAACTCAGGAATGCAAAAAGAATTTTTTGAAGAAAAGATAGATTAGAAAATGCCCAGGAGTAGTAGTAGTGCATTAGAACAAGAATATAACCCTAAATTGAGGTAGTGCATTAAAACAAGAATATAACCCTAAAATCTTTCCCTGTAACTTGCTAATTGACACAAAACAGAAGAAATAGGCCCGGAACCATCGTAATCGTTTTCTGTTCTGAAAACCTGCTGAAATGGGAAAGAATACAAAGTGACTATCGTAATCCGTGTTCACATATATATTTGCATAAGTTATGCAAGGCTATGAACATACAATAGAAAGTACAAATCAATTAAAAGATCTAGCCGTATGGTGCCATCAAGAAAATGTCAAAGTAGTTAAATTGTCATCTATAACAAAGATGACTTGTGGGCTGGTTTAGGAGACGAGGCAACATATATTACCATTCAATTCATTGTCCAATCAGTTACTCTCAATGTGCTCAATTCACATGGGAACAACTACTCACTTCACATGGGAGCAACTGTTTTAGAATCTTTAATATGTCTATCAATGTTGTAGGTGTAAGGAAGACTTCTATTAATGGGACAATTCTTTAAAATGACAATTTTAATAGATTCAATGTCTATATTAAATATTGATAACTGATGTTTTTAAATATCAAGTTATTTATATTTAATTTATTAATCTTTTTTATTTATATTTTTTTTATATATTTGATTTTATTCATGTTTCTATCTTTAAATTATTTATTGCACATATTCTTACATTCATCTGCATACATTATTTTCTCATCTTAATATTAACACTTTGTCATTATAGGTCCATCTCATCATGTGTGAGATCAATCTTAAACCACTCAAAATTGACTCTCAAAATTTAAAGATACAAATTGTTTTTTTATTACTTTTAGCACTCCATTCCTACCACATGCTAACTTGGTATATGTTTAGCATGATTTATTATCACGTACTAGTGTTTAAATATATATGACACCTGTTATTTACATCTAATTGTTATCAATCATTATTCACATGTTATTTGCATTCCAAGGAGAAACATTCTAGTAGTTTTTTTTATTTTCAAGAATTAAAAGAAATACAATTATGCATTATCATTCTAGGACACGAGGTGATATAAATTAGAATTTTTTTTTAAAAGATAGTTCTCTAGAATTTTTTTTTTATCTTTGTTTCTCATTTCGATGGAAAGATCTTAGTACAATTATATATTTAAAAATGGTGTATTGTCATGTAAATTTGAGCTTTCTCTTTATATATATGAGTCTTCACTTAAAATAAGTTCCATACACTTAATCTAATGAAGGGCTACTACACCCAACACTTGAACACATAGTACAATAATAGATAATAACACATAAATTGCAAGAAGAAAAAAAATCACTTCATGTTTATTCAATAAAATGAAATTATAGTTTCAAGAATTGCAATGCTACAACCACATGGGCTTAAATCATTACAAAGAAGACCATACAATTTGGAGGCATAACCTAATGGAGATATCTTTTGTAACCTCTATTCACCACTTTATCTAGGTGTAATAACCATCTTAAAATGTTCTAGAAAGTGTATCTTTTCTTCTTTTTGATTCCATAGTCTAGCAGTTGAAAATAGAGTTTTGGTAGCACAACTTTTGAAACTCATAACTTTTGACTGAGCACCTGATTTACTTTTATAGTATATCATTGGAAATTTTGTCAAGGGATCTACAATGCTAACATATCCAAAGACCATTTCATCCATTTTTCAAGCTTTTCTAAGTCTTCTAAGGTCTTCAAATTTTAGTAAATTTCTTTCCCATTCTAATATTGCCACTTTATTGTCAAAGGTCAATCTCATGCTATGTGGGACCAATATCACACTACTCAAAATTGACATTTAAAATTAAAAAATTCAAATTTATTTTGTGATAGCCTTCTACCAATCTGCTTCTCTTCATAAGATAATTTGGTTCATATTTCGCATGATTTATTGACATGTAGTAGTGTTCAAAGGTATCTAATGCATGTTATTTTACATCCAGACATTATAAATCATCATTTGCACATAATTTTACATCCATAAATTATAAATCATCATTTGCACATAATTTTACATCCATACATTATAAATCATCATTTGTACATAATTTTACATCCATACATTATAAATCATAATTTGCACCTAACCTTAAACCAAGTTAACCCTAAATTAAGATAAATTTAAATCATCAACCAAATGCAACCCTAACCCTAAACCTAAAGCAAACTAACCCTAAATACAATTGAAACCTAACCCTTTAAAAAAATAACTCTAAATACAATTGAACACTAACCCTAAAAAAAACTAAATCTAAATCATAAACCAAATGAAACCCTAACCCCTACACTAAACCAAATTGAACCCTGGACCTGTATCATAATAAATCCAAATCATAAACTGCATTAAACAGTAAATACAATTCAACCCTAATCTTAAACCAAACTCAATCTAAATAAAAGACCAAATAAATCCTAAACCTAACCTTAAACCAAACTAACCCTAAATATAATTGAACACTAGAACCCTAAACAAAACTAAATCTAAATCATCAACCAAATGAAACCCTAACCCAATACCTAAACCAAATTAACCCTAGATACAATTGAAACCTAACCCTAAACCAAAATAACCCTAAATACAATTGAACCCTAAAACTAAACCAAATTGAACCCTAATACCAAATACAATTGACCCCTAAAACTAACCATAACACTAAACCAAATTGAACCCTAACCATAATTGAAATGGAATCTTTAGCCTAACACTAATAAATATTGTACCCTAACCCTAACACTAAACCAAATTAATATCTAAAACTAAAATTATTACTAAATCAAATTGAACACCAATCCTAAATATAATTTAATCCTAACACTAACTCAAACACTAAACCAAATTTAACCCTACCCCTAAACCAAATTTAACCTTAACCCTACAACAAATTGACCCCAAACTCTAAATCAATTTAAACCCTAACCCTAAATCAATTATAACCTAACCCTAGTAAATACAATTCAACCCTAGTCTTAAACCAAACTCAATCAAAATAAAAGACCAAATAAATCCTAAACCTAACCTTAAACCAAACTAACCCTTAATATAATTGAACACTAGAACCCTAAACAAAACTAAATCTAAATCATCAACCAAATGAAACCCTAACCCTATACCTAAACCAAATTAACCCTAGATACAATTGAAACCTAACCCTAAACCAAAATAACCCTAAATACAATTGAACCCTGAAACTAAACCAAATTGAACCCTAATACCAAATACAATTGACCCCTAAAACTAACCATAACACTAAACCAAATTGAACCCTAACCAAAATTGAAATGGAATCTTTAGCCTAACACTAATAAATATTGTACCCCAACCCTAACACTAAACCCAATTAATATCTAAAACTAAAATTATTACTAAATCAAATTGAACACCAATCCTAAATAAAATTTAATCCTAACACTAACTCAAACACTAAACCAAATTTAACCCTACCCCTAAACCAAATTTAACCTTAACCCTACAACAAATTGACCCCAAACTCTAAATCAATTTAAACCCTAACCCTAAATCAATTATAACCTTAAACCTATACTAACTTAAACCCTAACCACTTTGAGGCTTAACTTTAAAATAATTTGAACCTCAACCCTATAATCACTTAAACCCTAACCAAATTGAGCTAGAACCCTAAAACCTTAGATATAACTAAACCTTAATATTAAACTAGAGTGCATGATAGAACACAACAATGAAACCATTATTAAACCTTTAACCACTTGTTGAACCTTAACCCTAAAACTAAATCAAATTACTAAATAAAACCTTAGCCTTGAATAAAATTGATCCTTAACCTTAATTCTAATTGAATATTAAAACAAATTAAACCTAAACCTTACACCAAAGTGATACCTAATGCTATACCAAATTGAGCCTAAGCCTAATACTTCAACAATAAATTTCAAAAATCTACTACCATGTTCAATGATTTTTTAGAGTCAGTATCATTATCATTTGTCTTGATGAATATTAAAAATCCTAATATTGAATAATATTAAATAAATAATCTTATAATATTATAAACCTTAACACTACTGGAACATGAATTTCAAAAGTATAATAATAATATAATTTAATATAATAATAAACTATTCATATTATACTATAGACCTTAACACTACTTCAATAAAAAAATTAAAAAATATACTACCATTTTTTATGAGTTTTAATAGTCACTATCTTTATCATCTATGTATATAAAAAATTAAACAAAATTAAATTAAACCAAACCCTATACTAAATCAAAGTGAACTCTAACCCTAAATCTCAAACTAATTGAACCCTAATACTTATCAAATTATTAACTAGATGAAATCAATTAATACTATATCATAGATAGCAATTTATTTAGGTTTAGAGTTTAGTGTTACCGTTTTATTTGGTTTAGTGTTAAGTTTACAATAGATTTTTGTTTAGGTTTATAGTTGGGGTTTAATTTGGTTTATAACTCAATTATGATTAGGGTTAGGGTTACAAATAAATTTGGTTTATAGTTAGAGTTTGATTTTGTTTAAAATTTGTGTTCATTTTATTTAAGGTGAGATTTCAATTTTGTTTATTGTTATGGTTTTATTTGTGGTTCCTATAATAAAATTCCCTAATTAAGATGTGTATATTAACTTAAGATTAAAATGTGTTTCCCTATTTATGTGATTGCTTGGGAAGCCATAAAGCCTACTTAAATAATAAATCATAATGTTTTTCCAAAATCAAGAAAACTGTCCAAAGGGTTGAGCTTAGTTGGTTAAAGCATCAAGTTCTCAATGTGGAGAGTTCAACACCCATGAGGGACACCTTTGTGTAGAATTTTAAGTTGCGATGAGCATAAATGAGCTTTGTGATTATATGATACTTAATACAAAAAAAAATCTAGAAAACTTTCTTTTTTCCATTATCAAATTTATATATATTTTAAATTAAAACTATTATGATTAAATTTAATTGTAAAATTAACTTCAACTTTACTTTTTCTAACATTCTTTATAATTTTCTATTTTTATATTCAATCAATATGAAATCATATTATCATAATTTCTCTAAAATGATTTTTGTTTTTTAAATCAATAATATTATTTTAATTATTTTAAAATATTTAATATCTTTATTTAAAATAAAATCTTACTTTAATACTTTAATATCTTGTTATTTAAATTTTTGAATAAAAAAATGCAAATAATTTTTTACATAAAACTATCTATAATATTAAAAATATAAAATATTTAAATATAATTGAATAGCATTATTAAACCATTATATTAATAATAATAAAAAAACTTAATTCAACTCCTTAATATTATTACAAAATTATCTCATAAACAAATTATGAAACAACGAGCTTTAAAAGAAATTAATATCATTATAAAATTATCTCCTAAACAATTTATGAAGTTGGGGAGCTTTAACCATAATTGTTAACAAGTGCCATAGTTAAGCATGTATGAATTGTTGTGAGGGTTGTTGATACTTTTTGCTTCATTAATACTACACATAAAAAAATATGTTTGAAACATAAAATATCAATTTTTGTGTGTTTATATATTAATAATTACAATACATTGCACCAATAGTTATGACTTTAAAGTTGTTATTACTATGAAATGTATCTTTAGTTGTAAAAAGCAACCAATCACACGAGTATAGGGGTCTCTTTTGCAGGTCTATTGGTCTCACAGTTTTTTGGGTTGTTTTGGACACGTTGACAAAAAAACATGTTGATGTGGCACCATACTTGATGGCAAAATTGAGAGTGATTTGAAATTGGCAGTAAGATTTTGAGAAGCTCGAAATTAAGAACTACTAGATCCTCTCCCTTAACTAATTTTTTTTGAGGTTTTCTAATCCATAATGGAATCGTTTCACTGTGTCATGTGGTGGATAGCACATCTACATCATTTCCTAATTGGGTAAGAAAAAAAAATTATTTTGCAGAGGAAATCCCCACCATATATCGGCTAACTATGCGAGGAAGGACAATATACAATCGTTCACGTGTTGGACTACCTGTACACAACAACAAATTTCTGTAGATATTTTGTTTCTGTGTTTTTCATGGTCTGTGAGATTTAAAATAGCACAGAAAATGAGAGAAGATGTATTAGCTGTTCTACTTTGTTCCATTTTGAAATAAGATCACGTTCTAATCTCTTTAATGTCTTCCTGTGTGAGTCTCTCTTTGATGCAAGTGAAATAAGATCTTTGGTAGATAATGGAAATAGTAGTAAGCACTAACGGAGGCCTATTTATATAGGCTACAAGAACACACTTGTATCAGGGTAAAATGGTGATTGAAAGTATTTGTACAGTTTTAAGGTGCTGTGTAGGATTCTCTCTTGAAATCCGTAATGTTATTACGGATACTTGTGATTCAAATGGTTAATGACCCAACATTTACTTTTAATCTTTTGAAACATTTTTCACATTCTCATAGATTGTAGTGATAGGTCGCTTTTCTGCAGCTTTCTTTGGCTTTCGTTTCTACCAGAACAAGCAAGTTAATCAGGGAGAAGCCATTAGTTTTGTTAACTTTTTAATCAGGTACTATTAGCCGTCTCTTAGATTCTTCGTTTTATCATACTTAGTATGACAGATGTCCAAGTCATTTCAATGTTTTTTACTAATCTAAGTGTTATAAAATATATATGGCAAACTTGCAATATAGATGTATTATTTGACTAGAAAATATACCGAACAACCTTCCCATCAAATGTTGCTGAAAACAGCAATATTTTAAAGGACGCGCAAAAGATAGAAAGAAAGAGGAAAGTTTTTGTTGATTATTTAGAGAGGGGTATTTAATTTAAGTTTCTTTTTCTCTTAAAAAAGAAAGTTTGGAACATCTAAAAGCGAAAATCATTGGAGCAATTCGATTTCAAATCATCCTTATTTTAGATTGGTTGCATGTAAGAAACTGTGTTTCTTTGTTGACTCCCTTATTGTCCTTTCTGCTTTGAATTCTTTCAAAATCTTTTGTTTACTTAATATTTAATCTTTAAAAGATGTATAGTAATCTTAATGTTCAATTTTTCTTTATTTTTGTACAAGAGTTAGGACCTTTTCCAAATCAGTTTCAAAATCATTGTTTACTTATTAATCAAGACCTTCCCATAAAATCCCATAAAATCATTAAAATATGTATAATAAATTAACATTTTTATTTTAGTTTAATAAATATTATATTGATATTTTTGAGTAACTCTTAAATTAGTTAACCTATTCAATCCAAACTTTAATTCAGTTATAAAAGATTTAATGTCTTTATTTAAAAGGGGGGTAAAAAATTATTCAACACAAAGAGAATACAACAAGGGTTAGAAGCCCGTCAAAGAACAAATCATTAAACAACCCCATCTTCATCAATTAACTGTTCCAACATGTGAGATAAATCAAAAGATAGTTGTCCCCTATTCACAATATTCCAACATTCCCTTTGATCAAAATCCCATTTGACCAAGGAGTTTGCTACTCCATTCCACTCTCTAGGAATGTAAGAATAAGTAACAAATTCTAGAGAATTACAACCTCAAAATCTACCTAATAATCAAGGATAAGTGTCAATCAACATCATTGAACAATTTCTTAGTCAAGTGAATCATGACCACTTGTGAATAAGATTCACAGAGAATCCTTTTCGATCCAAGAGCACAATCTCTCTCCATGGCATACGAAATTGCAAGAGCCTCCATATAATTATTTGTATAAAAACGTTTATGAATGGAAAATATGAATTGGAGTGGACTAGAAATATCATGCCCTACATCGCCAGTAGCAAAATGATTAGGTTCCCCCTAGAAAATTCATTAGTATTTATCTTCAAAACCCCTTGAGGAGGCAAGAGCCAACAACCCGCTTGATTAATCTGTCGCAAAGAATGCTGCACCTATTCTATTGAGCTTGCCAACAACTCGATCAAGAGAAGGATCAACTTGCTAAATAGTTAAATTGAACCAATTGTAAATATCAACATCTCCAGGATCCACATCTCCAGTAAGATCACACTTTGCCAAGACAGTCTCTGTGAGAACTACTATATTAGAAGGGCCTCTTGATAGCATTGCATGAGCAATCTTGAGAAGGGAAACCCTCTTTTGGGTTGCTATGGATCTCAAAAAGTCTAAGTTAGATGAAAGTTGAGAGAGATTCCTTTCAACCTAGATCTTAAATGTATCTAGAGGTAGATTTCGAGCATATAAGTCCCGGGTTGAGAGGAATATATCTTAGCTATGTATCTGAAATAAAATTATTATAATTTGGAGTTCTAAAGTGAGGTACATGTTATTTATTTGGAACTATGAAGTGAGCAGTATGTTAATTATTTGGAACTATGAAGTGAGCAAAAAAAATTCGGTAGAGAATTTGTTTTCTACTTTTCACGGTCTCAAACAATTTAAAATAGGAGATTTTGTTTTTCAAATATTCATGGTTTCAAAACAATTTAAAATAGCAGAGTAAATAAGAACAGATATATTAGTTGTTTTTCTTTTCTTCCATTTTGATATACAGTTCTCATTGTGATTATGTTCTAGCCTTTTTAAGGTCTCCTGCTCTATAGCTCTCTTTGATGCAAGTGAAATAAGATCTTTGGCAGATTATGGAGATAATAGTAAGGAAATAATGGAGGCCTAACTGTATAGACTAAAAGATCAATCAACACTCTTCTTATTGCCAGTGATGAAGTGGTGACTGAAACTATTTGTGCAGTGTTAAGGTGTTGTGTAGATCCCCTCTCCAAAGTGGTAATGTTGGTGATACTTGTGATTTTAAAAATCATTTTTCATATTCTCATATATTGCAGTGATACTTCATCTCTCCACCTTCCAAAAGGACAATTTATGTGTGGCTTTATGATGCAAGAGCATCCCGGGTTCATTGCAATCTTACATCAATCAAAAAAAAATTTCTTTCTGTTTTGTTTTCTGTTTGCAGTTTCAGTTTTCCTTTCTGTGTGTCCTGGTTTTGGCTCACCGGATTCTACTTGAAGACTTGATCATCTTTCTTGCTTCCAGACTGCATCGCATTTGGATCATTTTTCTAGCAAGATATCACTACCAGTTTCCATGACAATTTCTTGTTGCCGGTTGACAGTCCTTTGTTACCGATTGCCTCGACCTATTCTGGTAATCTACCGGAACCCCTTTCGAAGCTTGCAGAGCCTTGGGCATTGATTCTGATATTCGTTGGTGTGTTACCAACCTTTTCCTGCCATCTACGTTTCATTGTGTTTACCCTTGCTGACCGATCCAGATTGATCTCTTTGAGGTCCCTCCTCACCGATGACTACTTCACTTTTTTAGATCATATTATAAAGGTTTTGAAATGTGATTTTTTCTTTTTACAGATTGAACTGCTATATTAGAAGGGCCTCTTGATAGCATTGCATGAGCACACTTGAAAAGAAAAGCCCTATTTTACGTTGCCTATCCCTTGCTAGAGATCTTCTCTAGTAGCTTGAGTTTTAATCTCAATCAGTCTTAATAGAAAGTTAAGCAATACATGCAAAATATAGATTTCTCTCAACGTGGATCTTAACTGTGTCTAGAGGTCACTGAATGTGAATTGAGAGTACAAGTCCCAGGTAGCGAGGAATCTGTGTTAGGCATGAATCTGAAATAGAATTATCATATATTATTTTTCTTCTTCTTTTAGTTTTGTTTGCAAAGATAATCTTTGTAACAAAATTTCCCTTGCAGAAAAATTCAGTGGAGATTTTTTTTTTTTGGTTATTTTTCATGGTCATGAGAAATTTAAAATAGGACAGTATATGAGAATAGAAATATAGTTGTTTTTCTTTTTCTTATCTGTGCCGCTGATGATAGGAAGGTAACTATTTTGAGATATAGTTCTTGTTGTGATTATGTTCTGATCTTTCATTGTCTCCTATTCTGAGTCGTTTTGATGCAAGTAAAATAAGATCTTTGGTAGATGATTGAGATACTAGTAAGGCACTAATGGAGGCCTAATTATATCGGCTGGAAGATCAATCAACACTCTTCTAATTGGCCAGTGGTGACTGAAACTATTTGTAGATTTTTAACTTGTTAAAGTGTTGCGTAGGATTCCTTCTTCAAATTGGTAGTTCATTGTTGATATTTGTGATTCAAAAGGTGAATGACCAACATTGATTTGTGATTATTTCTAACTTTTTCAAATTCTCCTAGATTGTAGTGATCAGTCACTTCTCCACAATCAGTCACTTCTCCATCTCTCAAGTGGGGAATTTCTAGGTTCTTTTCTGATCAAGCTTTTAGTTAGTTTAATTTCTAATATTTTTTCTTGTTGGCTCTTGTAATTTCATAAATACATGAAGAAGATAAAGAGAAAATGATAAGAATTGGAGCTCTTTCACTGATACTACGGACTCAACCCACCTCCTCTCCCATTTTCTACTGCTGTTTTCTCCCATTTAATGGCTTGTTTTTATAATCTGGTTGGTCACTCTTTTTAAATTTTAAGAATATGATTTATATCTACTTATCTTATTTTAATATGTTTTCTATCATATCTATAATTAATTAAGCTTATAGCAAAGTAAATAATGGTCAGCTTTAAACTATACATTAAGTAACATATTAATCTTAGAGAATGTTAGTCAATTCTGAATGTTTAACACTTTTAAGTTTAGAAGTGTATTCTTAATGTGAACATGTACATTAAGCAACATGTTAAGTCTAGAAAATTTCAGTCAATTCTGATTGTTTAATACTTTTAAACCTAAAAGTGTAAACTTAATGTGTGTGGTTTAAGCCGTTCCGTAAAAGAGAGAGATCCATGACAGAAATTATTCCTTCAACGATTGAATTACTGCTGGAGAAAGCAAGAGATAAGACCAAGAATAACTCAGAAATGTTAAAAAAGTTAGAACAAGCCCATGATAAATTCTCTACTAAAGACCTGCGGAAATGAAGTAAAAACAAAAGAAGGGAAAGAATACAAAAACGTTGTACTGAAAATATCTTTCCCAACCTGGGGCTGAAATGAATCCGCGTTAATTATTATCTACTTTGTTTTCAGTGGAGCTTAGAATGCAAAGATATGATTGCATAGAGAGCATAACTTACAACATAAATTAGCCATCTTCTCATATGAATGACATGTCAAGTAATTATATTGTCATCTACTGAACCTTGTAAATTAAGGCTATTTACGTATGAGTAAAATCATGGATAACAAAGGTCATTTGTGAGTAGGTTTAGGAGATGAGGAATCATTTATTACCATTTAAATTAATTTGTTGTTCAATCATTTGTCTTTAATGCTATTATTTCACATGGGAGTCAATTAGTATGGTATTTTTATTAGTCTATCAATGTTAGTAGGTATAAAAATAGTTTTTTTTAAATGAGTCACCTTTTTAAAATGATTATTATAATAGATTCTATGTTCATTTCTTATGCAGCTTTCTATTAATTTTGATGGAATAGACTTAATATAATTAAACATTGACTAGTGGTGTCTTTTTATGCCAAACTTACACTTATTTTCGTACACTTATCTTTTTCATCTCTATCTTTTAGTTATTTCCATACACTTAATTTTATTCATATATCTATCATTTACTTTCAATGAGCTTACTTCACATGGGAGCCAGTTAATTTGGTATCCTTAATTAGTCTATCAATATTGGTAGACATCATATATTATCATTTATTCTTAATTAGTTTAGGAGATGAGGAATCATATATTATCATTTATTCTTAGAATCATTAGACATCTATTTCTGTTCACTTTTCTTCATTGGTGGCATACAAGTGTTATTCATGCATTGTTACTGAATCAATTAGTTTGGTATTCTTAATGTTAGCAGGTATAAAAATACATTTTAAAGTGAGACAATTCTTTAAAATGATAATTATAATAGATTCCATGTCTATTTTTTATGTAGCCTTCAGCTAGCTTTCATAGAATAGACTTGATATGATTAAATATTGACTAGGCGTTTTCTTATGTAAAATTTTTTATTTTCAGTTATTAGTCTTTTCCACTTACACTTATTGATTATATAGGATTAATTTTATTCTTATCTCTATCATTTACTTTCAATGAGCTGGCTTCACATGGGAGCCAACTGATTTGGTATTCTTAATTAGTGTATCAATGTTGGTAGGTATACAAACACTTTCTAAAATGGGACAACTCTTTAAAATGACAATTCTAATAGATTCCATGTGCATTTCTTATGTAGCTTTCCATTAATTTTTATGTAATAGACTCGATATAATTAAATATTGACAAGTCGTATTTCTTATGTAAAATTATTTATTTTTAGTTATTAGTCTTTTTCACTTACTTTTATTTCCATACACTTGATTTTCTTCATATTTCTATCCTTTACTTATTTCCATGCACTTGATTTTTTTCATATCTATATCATTTACTTTTAATAAGCCCACTTCACATGGGAGCCAACTAGTTTGTATCCTTAATTAGCCTATCAATGTTGGTAGGCATAAAAACACTTTCCAAAATAGGACAGCTCTTTACAATGACAATTCTAATATATTTCATGTCTATTATTAAGGTAGTTTTTGTTTCATTCTGATGGAATAGACTCAACATAATTAAATATTGATAAGTGGTGTTTTTTATATAAACTTGTTTTTTTCTTTTCTATTTATTCATCATTTTCACTTATACTTATTTTCATACACTTGAATTTATTCATATTTATATCTTTAAGTTATTTATTACACATATTCTACATTCATCTCTATATATTATTTTCTCATCGTAATGTTAACATTTTTTTTGTCATGGATCAATCTTACACCACTCAAAATTGACTCTCAAAATTTAAAGATTCAAATTAATGTTTTTTCTTACTTCTAGCACTCCATTCCCACAACATGCTCAATGATTTATTATCATGTACTAGTGTTTAAAGGTATTTGATGTGTATTATTTACATGAGGTGTATGATTATTCACAACTTATTTGCATCTGAATAAGAAATATTCTAGTAATTTTTTGATTTGCAAGAATTAATAGAAACATAATTTTGCATTATCATTCTAAGGCACAAGGTGATATGAATTTTTCAGGTCTTTAAACTGATAGATCTTTAAAAAATTTCTATATCCATTTCTCATTAGACTTTTTACTTTTTTTCATGGAAGGAGCTTAGTACAATTATACCTTGACAAATGTTATATTCTTGCATAAAGTTGAGCTTAATTTTTATCTATTAATCTTATTTACTTACACTTATTTCCATGCTTTTAACCTTACCTTTATACTTTAGCTATTCATTACACCTATTTTTACGCTCATCCTCATACATTTCTTTCCTTGGTGTTAGCACTTTGTTGTTAAAGGTCAATATTATGCTATCTGGTATTGATATCACACCACTAAAAATTGACTCTTAAAATTAGAAATTTAAATTAAATTTTTAGTTTTTCTACAACTCCATTTCTCACCATAAACAAACTTGGTACACATTTTATGTGATTTATTTTTATGTACTAATGATTTATTATTATGATGTTTTATCTTCAAAATTATTATGAGGACATGTTAATGACCATGCAATGTACCTAAACACTACAATGTGGGTACTATTTTATAATTAATGTCAAAAATTTGCTTACTATGTAGGAAACTTTAAAAAAACTTCTCTCACATTTGAAGATTGTTAAAAATGAAGTTGCATCTCTTGCTATACTATGCCACTATTCTATATCATTTTTTTAGTACCCTCGTGTGTTAAGAGAAAATATAAATCGCCAAAAATGATAATGTATTGCTAAGATATCTAAAAATGTACATATGCTCTTCTTATAAAGACATGAGTGAGAAAGAGCAGCAATGAGGTACAAGGGTAGGTACAACCACCCGACACAATTTACTAAATGCATAGGTAATATAGTAATAATAATAAACTTTACCTACTCACCTCGAAATGTGTAATAATGCTATGTGCCTAAGTTGGAATTAAGCATCATAAATAGGGAAAAACTATTTACTCTAACACCCCCTTTTAAGTGCAACTTAAGGAGAAAAATGCAATATTAAATGATAATGATGGATCCAAAAAACTAGGCCATGTTAGGTATCCATTTACAACTAATCACACAACTAATTTCTTAGAGACAAAGAAAATGATAAAATCTCATGGAACAAAACTCCTCTCCAAAAAAGAGAGATGAAAATCAAATCAAGAAGTGATGAACAAAGATCTCCACAATGCCCCCTAAGAGCGACATCCATCATAAAAATAAAATACAATCACACCTCCAATGAAGGGAAAGATAGAGACAACATTTCCTCCCCATGATGAGTATCGTCAAAACTATTAAAATATGTCAAAAGCCAAAAATAATCCCCATGCCGACAAATAATATGTCTCCCCTTAGGAATAAGAAAATCCAATGGTTCATGTAGAAGAAACTCCATATCCATGATGACATGAGAAGGAAGAAGTATTACCATAGAAGTCTCTGAAAACTAAGTAGGAGTATCCAAATATGAATAAGACACCCATACTCATGGTCAAACTCAACCAAGGAATGTGACAAAGGAGAAAACCCATCAATCGCCAAAGATGAATCAATAATAGTACTCAAATTATCATCAAAGAGGAGAGAAATCCCCTTAAGTATGTCTCCAAAATCTACAAGAGGAGACTCAACAAACAAATTTGAAATAACTTCAAAATACTCATCCAACAAAGAAAGATCTGGAAGACTATGATAAGCCTACTGAATGGAAGCAATCTCCAAATTTGAAGAAGTACCTGTGTAGGAGGAACCATGAGTAAGCCCCCAAACCCATCAGAACTAATCCCCCCACTAGGAGGAGTCAATGGAACATATGAATCATCATCAGTGTCATTAGATAAAGGAATCAAAGGGACATAAGGATCATCATTATCAATAAAGTGATGAAAGGTAAACACCTTGGATTGATGTCAGCCCTACCAATCACAAAGATCTCTCCCATGGGATGATGAATGCACATTGAATCTTGAATGAACTCAATTGTTTTTCCTTGTTGTGTGATCCGATACACTGATAGGATATTACGATAAATGTCAAGAAATAAATGGAAATTATGCACTTGTCATGTACCCAAAAAATTGTCACTTACAACTGCAACATGAATGAACTGATTGTTTGCGGTCAAGAGTCTATCCTGAAATGATGCTTTAAGAGAATTTAGAATAAAGATATCTCCTGAATGAGCAATGTGAACTAAATCTCTTGAATTAATGATCCATCCAACACCCCTAGGTGCATGAGTAGTAATCAACGCATGACCCTTTCCAAAATTCTCAGGAGTTGTATCCTCGTGTTTGGCTGAAATGTGATGCTCTTTGATGAATTACTTCAAATCATAAATCTCCTTCTTGTAACAATTGAATTCCTCATGTCCCTCTTTCTTGCAAAAACCACATGTGGGTTTATTCTTCTTGTAGGACTTGTCTTCACTATGTCCTAGTTTCTTACAAAAGTTAAATATTGGTTTCTCCTTCTTAGGATGAGCCTTTATAGAAGAGGTGGAAGGAGACTCATTATATGTTGCCTTGGACTTTTTTTTATGCTTATCCTTTCCCTTACAAGGGTGTACGACAAAGTATCATTTCTCTTAGGGAAATCATCCATCTAGATCAACATGGCATGCTCCCTAGTCTAGTGATCACGAAACTCCTCAAATGGAGGCATCTTATGAGCTTCTCCCATAGCATCCATGGTAAAAAAGAAGGTAGAGGCAAAAAATTAGAAAGGACCTCTACGCCTATATCTACATTCTTGAAAATGCCATTACCTCACAATGAAATCTCAATACCAGGTTACATCCTAATCTCATTCTAATGCCCCTTTCACTTACTACTATTTCATTATATAGTTCATGCCATTTACTTAAATTAGGGTAACTTCTTTCCACTTATTTCAAAATAAATAAATAAATTCATTTACATTTATTTTTCATAAAAAAATTAAAAAATAATTCCCCATTAATATACCATCATAAATCTCACTCATTCTCTTCTACTTTTAAGTTATACACAACTAATTTGCTAAAATAAATAAACATATATAAGAATAGTTATCATCACCCATGTTACAATCCATTAATGAACTTTCATAACACTTCTTGACTAGTTTTAGTCAATTAAGATTCTCCACTTTTCTCATTCAATTTCAACCATACATTCAAAATTAAACCCATATTATTCACATTCTCACCCACTAGGTATATCCTACAAACATGAGATTGACCTATGCCTGCAAAGTGCAAATATAAAGATGAGAAAAGAATGTGTATGGATGAGTGTAAGAATACGTGTATGAATAACTAAATTGTAATGATAAGGATAAGTTCAGGTGTATCAAAATAATTGTAAGTGGAGAAGACTAAAACTCAAATTTTGAAACTAATACATCATTTGTTAATATAGAATTATGGTTTACAAGCCTATTTTATAAACATAATAATAATAATAAATGAGAAAGAGACATAGGAATAAGTTAGAGTCATCTTTTTTATTTTTTGTCCAATTTATATCGTGCATTATGTCTTAGAATGATAATGATAATTATGTTCCTTTCAATCTTACGTATGGGTATGTGCAGGATCATGGTGTGCCAAAACAGGCCCTTAAGTGGCAATGAAATTTCAGAAAAATCAGAGTTATGCAACTTGACATGAAAATTTGAATAAGTTGTGAACATTATTTTTAAAATATGTAAGAAGAGAATATATAGAAAATTGAATGTAGTTTCTAAGCTACTAGTTGTTTTTTGGAAAAAAAAAATCCTATTTGATGAAAATTTCAAATTTCAATGTAGTGGTACTAAAATTTCAGGAAAAAAATAAGAAGTAGACGTATGTCTGACCACCCTAATCACAATCAAATATTAATATTTTTTTATAATATTTATAATATAAGTATTAGACTCATGTCCGGATGTGACACATATTTTGTTTTAATTTTTTATGAATTAAATAATTATTTATGATTTTTTTACTACAGCTTTTTTAGAATTTCAGAAACTCCTACGTCTGACCACCTTAACTTGGTCAAAACCTTATGAAATTTAATTTTTTTTTAATTTTTACCTATAGTAGACGAAGCATAGGATGTGACGCATGTTTCGGTTTCAAAAAATATTATACCATTTGAAAGTTATGAGTGTTTTTCAATCAGTATATCTATCAGGACTATTGTCAGAATTCAATTAGAAAATAAATAATAATTATTTACTAAAGTCGAAATAAGACAAGCCTTATATTGTTGGAAAGATGGGAACGTCCTTAAAAAACCCTTTTCATTTTATCAATTTTGGCTACAAAAAAAGTCATCAGCCACCAGTGTAAAGTCTGGAAAATCAAGGAATACTGAAAAACATGTTTTTTCAGTTGACTTTCCAGGCTTGTCACTTCCAAGCCTAATACCAAAACATTCCCAAGTCGAAATTTGAAATTTGAAAATTTGATTACAAAAATTTGCGGTCCCCAAAGAATTTCTCTTTGCTGCCATTTATGAAGTAAACTACCACATGGCAGAAATCTGATATTCGATTAAATCGGATATTGGATTTTATTAGTCATATTTTAGAGAGAGAGAGAAGGAGAGGGAGAGAGGGAGAAAGAGAGAGATAGAGGAGGAGAGGGAGAGAGAGAGAGAGAGAGAGAGAGAGAGAGAGAGAGAGAGAGAGAGAGAGAGAGAGACCATATGACCCCTAACGACACAATTTGGTGTCTTAAGGGGTCCTATGGTGTCATTAGGGGTCATATGGTGTCTTGGGACACCATAGGACCCCTTAAGACACCAAATCATGTCATTAGCGGTCATATTGTGTCTTACGACCCATAACTATGACCCCTAATGATAGTTATGTGATATGGTGTCCCATGAACCCTTATGACCTCTCAGAACACCATATGACCCCTAATGACACCATATTGGGTCACTTTGGGTCATATTGTGTCCTAAGGGGTCATATTGTGATCTATGACCCCTTAGGACACCATATGACCCCTAACGACATGATTTGGTGTCTTAAGGGGTCCTATGGTGTCGTTAGGGGTCATATGGTGTCCGTAGGGGTCACCATAGGACCCCTTAGGACACAATATGACCCAAAGCAGCCCAATATGGTGTCATCAGGGGTCATATGGTGTCCTAAGAGGTCATAAGGGTTCATGGGACACCATATGACCCCTATGGACACCATATGACCCCTAATGACACCATCAGACCCCTTAAGACACCAAATCATGTCGTTAGGGGTCATATTGTGTCCTACGACCCTGTAAGACACAATATGACCCCTAATGTTATGATTTGGTGTCTTAAGGGGTCGATTGGTGTCGTTAGGGGTCGTATGGTGTCTTGTGACACCATAAGGCCCCTTAAGACACCAAATTGTGTCGTTAGGGGTCGTATGGTGTCTTGTGACACCATAAGGCCCCTTAAGACACCAAATTGTGTCGTTAGGGGTCATATTGTGTCCTACGACCCCGTAAGACACAATATGACCCCTAACGACATGATTTGGTGTCTTAAGGGGTCCTATGGTGTCATATGGTGTCCCATGAACCCTTATGACCTCTTAGGACACCATATGACTCCTAGTGACACCATATTGGGTCGCTTTGGGTCATATTGTGTCCTAAGGGGTCATATTGTGTCTTAAGGTGTCCTATGGTGTCCCAAGACACCATATGACTCCTATGGACACCATATGACCCCTAACAACACCAAATCATGTTGTTAGGGGTCATATTGTGTCCTACAACCCTGTAAGACACAATATGACCCCTAATGACATGATTTGGTGTCTTAAGGGGTCCTATGGTGTTGTTAGGGGTCATATGGTGTCTTGTGACACCATAGGACCCCTTAAGACACCAAATCATGTTGTTAGGGGTCATCTTTACACCATAGGACCCATTAAGACACAATATGACCCCTTAGGACACAACAATATGGTGTCATTAGGGGTCATATGGTGTTCTAAGAGGTCATAAGGGTTCATGGGACACCATATGACCCCTATGGACACCATATGACCCCTAACGACACCATAGGACCCCTTAAGACACCAAATCATGTCGTTAGGGGTCATATTGTGTCCTATGACCCCGCAAGACACAATATAACCCCTAATGTTATGATTTGGTGTCTTAAGGGGTCCTATGGTGTCGTTAGGGGTCATATGGTGTCCATAGGGGTCATATGGTGTCTTGGGACACCATAGGAACCCTTGAGACACAATATGACCCCTTAGGACACAATATGACCCAAAGCAACCCAATATGGTGTCATTAGGGGTCATATGGTGTCCTCAGAGGTTATAAGGGTTCATGGGACACCATATGACCCTTAACAACACCATAGGACCCCTTAAAACACCAAATCATGTCGTTAGGGGTCATATTGTATCCTACGACCCCGTAAGACACAATATGACCCCTAATGTTATGATTTGGTGGCTTAAGGGGTCTGATGGTGTTGTTAGGGGTCATATGGTGTCTTGGGACACCATAGGACCCCTTAAGACATAATATGACCCCTTAGGACACAATATGACCCAAAGAGACCCAATATGGTGTCATTAGGGGTCATATGGTGTCCTAAGAGGTCATAAGGGTTCATGGAACACCATATGACCCCTATGGACACCGTATGACCCCTAAGGACACCATAAGACCCCTTAAGGCACCAAATCATGTCGTTGGGGGTCATATTGTGTCCTACGACCTCGTAAGACACAATATGACCCCTAATGTTATGATTTGGTGTCTTAAGGGGTCCGATGTGTCGTTAGGGGTCATATGGTGTCCATATGGGTCATATGGTGTCTTGGGACATCATAGGACCCCTAAAGACACAATATGACCCCTTAGGACACAATATGACCCAAAGCGACCCAATATGGTGTCATTAAGGGTCATATGGTGTCCTAAGAGGTCATAAGGGTTTATGGGACACCATATGACCCCTAACGACACCATAGGACCCCTTAAGACACCAAATCATGTCGTTAGGGGTAATATTATGTCCTACGACCCCGTAAGACACAATATGACCCCTAATGACATGATTTGGTGTCTTAAGGGGTCTGATGGTATCACAAGACACCATATGACCCCTAACGATACCATAGGACCCCTTAAGACACCAAATCATAACATTAGGGGTCATATTCTGTGTGTGTGTGTGTCTCTCTCTCTCTCTCTCTCCCTCTCTCTCTCTCTCCCTCTCTCCCTCTCCTCCTCCTCTCTCTCTCTCCCTCCCTCTCTCTCTCTCTCTCTCTCTCTCTCTCTCTCTCTCTCTCTCTCTCTCTCTCTCTCTCTCTCTCTCCCTCTCTCCCTCTCCTTCTATCCCTCTCTCTCTCTAAAATATGACCAATGAAATCCAAAATCCGATATCTGATTTAATTGGATATCGGATTTCTGCCATGTGGCAGTTTAGTTCATAAATGGCGGCAACAGTTCATAAATGGTGACAACGGGAATTTTTTTGGAGGACCACATATTTTTGTACAAAAATCCGATATCCTATTTTATTCGATATTAGATTTTAGTACTAAAAACCAAGAAAAAAGGGTTTGTGGGTCATTTTGTAGATTCCAACGACCGACAGTCTGGGTCCTATGTTTTCTATCGAGGATCACAGGGTTTCAGATAACTAGAGACAAATTTGTGCTTTTGGGAGATTCTTAAAGTGAAAACTTACATTATCAATCACGAAGGAGCATATGTGTGGAGAGAAATGGGGAGTAGTAGTTGTCGGAAGTCTAAACGCAAAAGAAAACTTTCAAATGACCAAGTTGAAGTGTATAGAGAAAGAGATAGAGAATGTCATAGGAGGAGAAGACAAGGTATGTTAAATATTGCTAATGTTACTTCAACTGAAGAGGAAATTGAAATTGAAAATGTGCCACAAGTTATTGAAAATGAAAATGAAAATTTTGAAAGTGAAAATATTGAAAATTTTGAAAATGTTGAAAGTGATAATGAAAATGCTCAACATGTGGAAAATTTTGACATAGGAGGTGAAAATGTGGAAAACTTTAACATTGAAGGTGGAATTGCCTCAACAAGTGAACCATATGTAACACCTAATTACTTTATAAATGAAGACCCTCTCATGGATGAAAGACAAATTCCAAATCCAAGACCTTCAAGAACCCCAAAATGGTTATTTGAAATTGATGAGAACATTATTGCGAATCTTGAAGGCAAGAGGTCAACAAGAACCGTTCAGTTGTGGGCTACAAAACTTTTCAACCAAAATTTTCACAATAAGACATTGACCGAGCAATGCCAACTCTTTGTTCAATTGCTAAAGATGATAAAGATGAGACCATTGCTAAACAAATTGAAGATTCGTATGAACAAGAAGACAGAGAGAAATTCTATTATTGCAAAAAATCTATTTGACACTCTCAATTCTATTGGAAAGAATACCAAAGAAAGAGATAAGAGAGCCACTCGAAGAGTGATTACAACCTCCTTAGTAAGCCATCAATTGAGGAAGGCTCATCAAATGAGACAAACTTGTGTTGATTTTAACATAAACCATAAAACTTTGGATAGAGCACTTACACGAAGACAAAGACTTGACGATCCACTTCAACAAGATACATGGGCATTTGGTGGGAGTCTTCCACGTGTTGATAGAAAGTTGACTGACAATGTGAAGGAAGAGGTTCAACAATTTTGGCACTCTAATTATAGAGTGTCACCCAATGTAAAGGACGTTTTGAAATTAAGAATTGGCAATCGAGACCGCACACCGCATCCCAAACATTTCTTGGAATCAAGCCAAACAATGTTGTACAAATTTTTTTGTGAATTACATCCAACTTTGCAAATATCACAAAGGGCCTTTGAATCTTTGAAACCATTTTATTGTGTTCCTCTTAAGATTCACAATACCTATTGTTGCAAGTACCATGTGGAGTTTTCAATGTACCATGAACTTTTATGTCATATTCGTTCTACGATGCATACTATGAGATGTTGCAGGAGTGTGGTGCAATGCTATTTCTGAGATCATCAAGAGACTTGCAAGATCTATTTTTATGCCCTAGAGATGATGGCTGCTATTTCTATAGAAATGATTGTTTGAATGAGAAGTGCTCAGAATGCGGTGGGTTGTCAAAGTTTGTTTCATGTTTTCATGAGGGCAGCGAACATGAGTTTGGAAATAATTATGTTGAGAAAAAAAGATACGAGATAGTGAAATATAATTTGAAGAGTGGAGGTGAAGGTTCTAGATGTGAATTTGTCTCAAGAGAAGTGAGTATTGCTGATTTTATTTTGGATTTTAAGGAAAATCTTTTCTACAAGTATGCAAGGCCCACCCATAGGTCTCAATGGTTGGATCAACAATTCAGGATGTGTAAGAACTCTTTCCCGATTGGCACTATTGTATCGGTGGTTGATTTTGCATAGAACTATACATTGCAACCACAGAATGAGGTACAGTCTCAGTACTACAATTCAGTCCAGATTGCTATTTTTGTTCACATTACATATAGACATGCTCCTGATAGTACAAAAGAGGATAGGAAGATAATCAGGGAGTATCATTTTTATATGAGTGATGATAGATCACACTCCTTCGAGTATGTGCAACATTCTTTCGAGAATTTTTTTGAGTTCTTGCATGAGAAAGATATTGCAATTGACCGACATATAATATGGTCAGATAACTATATGGGTCAATTTAAGAATGCCCGCATGTTTTATTGGTTGAGAAGAATGCATATGGAGAGGCGTATACCTCATATTTGGTGTTTTTTTGAGGCAGGGCATGGGAAGGGAGAGCATGATGGAGCAGGTGCATGTTTGAAGAGAGCTCTAGTTAAGGAGCAATTGAGGATTTCAGGTGCAAATTTCTTTGTTGCACATTTTATTGTTGATTGGTGTAGTTCAACATTGTCACATGGAGGTACTCTTGATTCAGCAGTGAGCAGATTCTTTTGGTTGGTTGAGGAGGGAACAGTGGGAGATAGATTGGATTGTCAAACAATTAAAGATTCTTCAAAGATGCATTCATTTCTTAGCTCAGATGCAAGTACATGGACCATTTGGACATGAGCGTTGGCTTGTTTTTGTCAAAGTTGTCTTCAGTGTGATTGGGATTAGTGTGAGTCAAGTGAGTGGGTTGATACATGGGTTCCCCACTATCTAACTCCCTTATCTCAAACAATATCCTTGTCAAACGATGACATGGAAAGTTCACTTGAGTATGATCATCTATCAGATCTTGTACAGCCAGGACATGTTTTTGTAGTTGTTGCATCGCAAGGGAATGAAGAGAGATTAGAATATTGGTTGGCATGATGTGTATAGGGAAAACAAAAGCTAACACAACCAGTGACAAATGATGATGGGTTCACATATCCTACAGGTTCAGTTGTTGTTGTGGGAACTTGGTTGTGAACATACATGATTAGAAAGAATGGCATACTTGCATTTGAAGACTATGAGAGACACAAAACCATTATAATATACTCACACCTTATTATAGCTACAAATGTCAAGTTGTTGAAGCATCAAGCAAAACCAAAGACCAAAGAGCTATGGATAGTGACTACTGCTGATCATGAAGCAATACTGGATACTCTTAAACAAAGAGATGACCCTTCAGGCACACTTGAGTAGTAGGTCTTTAATGGTGCCTTATTTTTTTATCATCCATTTCATTTCAAACAATGATCATTAAACCTTAATGTTCAAGTTTGTTATGTGTATATTAAGGATGTGTTCAAAATGTAGGTCTATTGATGAACGTTTTTTTTGGGAAACACGGTTTTTGCATGCACATAGAGAGTACACTCGATATAATTGGAAGGGACGTATTTTTGCAACACCACTTATGTTCATCCATGCAATTTATGTGTAGACTAACAATTCTTAAAAATACAGGTTCATGCTAGCTCATTCATCATTGACAAGGCCCTCTCTTGGTGATGGTACATATTCCTTTGTGCATTAATGAGATTAAATTGTGGGTCTTGTTGTGTTTATTATCATGAAGATGATCTATTGAATCAAACAATTGACATTGACTAGTCAAGGTGGTCATCGAACTTTCACTCAGGTAACCTTGTCTATTTTTATTCAATAATGGTTTATAAAATAAAGTCAATTAGATTTTGGCAATTGAATAACATTCTTTCATTTTCAAACGCCGACATCAGATGCACCTAATATTCTCTCCACAATGGAGCATGGTGTTCTCTAGCAGTAGCATCTTTGATGCTTTTGATAGTAGTATGAGTCAGATTAGTAAATGTCTATTTTGATGCTTCCCACAAGGCTTTGCAACTTCACATTGTGAGTGTGCCCCTGTTACAAATGAATTGTACTTTAATCGACATAGATGGTCTATGATGGCTTTTTTGTAAGACTATATGGTTTTATTACATATATTGTACTTTAATCGACATATAACAATATCCAAGTGGTGGTTGGCATGAGCTTGAATATGGTAAGTTGTATGCATCTTGAAGTTGAATATGATATGTTGTATACATCTTGAAGTTGAACTTTGATTAGACTTTGTCAGCATTTGATGAATCATAAATGTCATTTCATTATTAATCTTGTGAGTGTGAGGTGTAGGAATAATAACTAATTGAGAACATCAATTCAAATCCATAATATAGAGGATGCTAATTGATTTATTGTAGTTTAGTGTAGAACTTATTTATTTTTTCTAATAATGAAATAGGTACAACTGTATTGAGATAAAATGAATCTTTTCTCTCATATGAAGATGTCACATTGGCAAATTGGTCTATATTATAATACACAAGATGTAAGTAAAATCAAAACGCTCTTGTCAAATCCTTCCAAATTCTATGTTAACTTGTGACTCATTACTGTATATTGGGAGAGGGAAGAGTGTGTGGCTTCAGGGTACAGTTTTGGACTCGAACCATATTGCATAAATCTCAAGGCTTCAACTTGATTATCATTAAAGGTTTCTGATTGTTTACAAAATATCCTTTCATATCCCTTCATGGATGTCACATGCGTAGGGTATGACCCCGATCGTTCGATCGAGTGGGGGGGAAAAATAGGAGCATGCATAGGGTAATAATTCCTAACTAGACATGTCAGAGCCGACAGTTCATCATCATGATGAGCAGCAAGAGAAATCGGCCATGCGACAACATTCCGTTGAGTGAGACTGAAGATTTTTTTGCCAACCAAAAAATTGCTGCCCTAATAAAACTGTAGGGCAACTTGAAAAATTGAGATAGGCTTTCATAGGGACCCCTCTCGTGGCCCTGTAGGTTCAAATGGATTGTTCGCAGGTGCCATGAATTTTGAGTTAGGGCCCGTCAAAGTTTGACAATTTTGAGCACTTAGGGCGCTCAAAGGGATGACGCCGATAGGGTATGACCCCGAGCGTTCGATCGAGTGGGGGGGAAAAATAGGAGCATGCATAGGGTAATAATGCCTAACTGGACATGTTGGAGCCGATGGTTCATCATCGCGATGAGCAAAACAAGAAATCGGCCACGCAACAACATTCCATTGAGTGAGACTGACGATTTTTTCGCCAACCAAAAAATTGCTGCCCTAATAAAACCATAGGGCAACTTGAAAAACCGAGATAGGCTTTCATAGGGACCCCTCTCATGGCCCTGTAGGTTCAAACAGATTGTTTGCAGGTGCCACGAATTCCAAGTTAGGGCCCGTCAAATTTTGACAATTTTGAGCACTTAGGGCGCTCAAGGGACGACGTCGGTAGGGTATGATCCTGAGCGTTCGATCGAGTGGGGGGGCAAAATAGGAGCATGCATAGGGTAATAATGCCTAACTAGACATGTCAGAGCTGACGGTTCATTATCGCAATGAGAAGAAGGAGAAATCGGCCACACGACAACATTCCATTGAGTGAGACTGACGATTTTTTTGCCAACTGAAAAATTGTTGCCCTAATAAAACTGTAGGGAAACTTGAAAAACCAAGATAGGATTTCATAGGGACCCCTCTCATGGCCCTGTAGGTTCAAATGGATCATTCACAGGTGCCACAGATTCCGAGTTAGGGCCCATCAAAGTTTGACAATTTTGAGCACTTAGGACGCTCAAGGGACGACGTTGGTAGGGTATGACCCCGAGCGTTCGATCGAGTGGGGGGGAAAAATAGGAGCATGCATAGGGTAATAATGCCTAACTAGACATGTCAGAGCTGACAGTTCATCATCGCGATGAGCAGAATGAGAAATCAGCCACGCAACAACATTCCATTGAGTGAGACTGACGATTTTTTTGCCAACTGAAAAATTGCTGCCCTAATAAAACCGTAGGGCAACTTGAAAAACCGAGATAGGATTTTGTAGGGACCCCTCTCGTGGCCCCATAGGTTTAAATAGAATGTTTGCAGGTGCCACGGATTCTGATTTAGGGCCCGTCAAAGTTTGACAATTTTGAGCACTTAGAGCGCTCAAGGGACGACGCCGGTAGGGTATGACCCCGAGCGTTTGATCGAGTGGGGGGGGCAAAATAGGAGCATGCATAGGGTAATAATGCCTAATTGGACATGTCAGAGCCAACAGTTCATCATCGCGATGAGCAGAACGAGAAATCGGCCACGCGACAACATTCCATTGAGTGAGACTGGTGATTTTTTCGCCAACCGAAAAATTGCTTCCCTAATAGAACTCTGAGCGTTCAACTGAGGTGTGGGGGAAAATAGGACCATTCATAGGGTAATAATGAATTGTATCAAGTATTGTTCATTAAATGAATTGTATTGTTCATTGAATGAAGTGTATTGTATTGTTGATTAAATGAATTGTATTGTTCATAAATTGTATTGTTCATTAAATGAATTGTATTGTATTGTTCATTAAATGAATTATATTGTTCATTATAAAAACAACACTTACGATGAAATGAAATGAAATGAATTTTATTGTTCATTAAATAGCCATTATTAACCATTGTTAATTATTGGAATGAAGATTAAAGATTTCCATGATAACACCACGCACATATGAGCAACAATTTATATGATCGAATATCAACTTCTGTATATATAAAAATGTCAAATGATTACAAATGTATGTCCATACACAAATATGGCATAAATGCCAATTGAAACAAAATGTATGTCTAAATACGTGAATGTATGTCCATATACAAAATATACATGCCAACTAGACATGTAAGCATCCCAAAACTATCTATAACATCCTAAGTTGCTAATGGATCATCAAAATCGATCCTCTTCGCTGCACTGCTCGGCTCTGAAGGATCCTGCACAAGAAAAACAAACCATAATTAATATTAGTTATATTATATAATTCACATTCAAAAAGTTAACATAAAAATGAACTATAATTGAACTATTCATGTTTACCTCATCTCCACGTTTTCTCTTCAGCTTTGCAGGACTCTTGATGTATGCCTTCGGTAGAGGAGGTATGTTTTGAATATTTTCATACACAACCTACATATGTTTAGAAACATGAAATTGATACAAGTTAGCATATAATTGTCACTGATAATAACAAATTATATCTACTAATCAAAAAATAAAATAAACACACATCTACTCGAGGCATCTCTTCTTCTTCTTCAAGTATACTGGGTGTAGTCATCAACGATGTGAAGCCAAGGATTCTCTATATAAATACACAACAAGTATATAAAAATATCAATCTATGTCTAGACATGTATAATCACTACAAGTTATTTAAACTATTCATTCAATCATATTTGCATTCAATTACCTTTCCCTTGTCTCCAACTGCACTACCAGATCCTAAATCACACTGCTCTGCACTCATGCTACTTGTGCCCTATAAGAGTAAAATAAGATATACATGCAAGTTACTACATAATCTAATTAATACCAATATAAATGATGAGCATGTATGTACAATAAAATACAAACGACTAGGTGCAATAATATATGTACCATCAAGCTATCAAGGCCAAATGAAATGGCCGACAAGGTACCCTCCTGAATCTGTCTCAACTCATCCTCGGTCATCAACTGTTAAATAGACCATGTAAATAAAAATTAGTACTTAATATTATCTAATTTATAAATATTTAATTAAAATATAACATGAACTATGAAAATACAAATCTTACCACTACATCATCAATGTAAGATGATGGTACCTCCTCGCCTCTAGCATGTGAGGACTCCCCAGGGTATCCTCCAGTCTATGTAATAACATCTGGTGCATCATGCATCTCATGCACCTCATAATCTGCACTATCCACAGGATGATCGACAGGTTGTCCTACTAGACCCAAGCATATGTGCCCACACATGACACAACTATGGGGCACACATATGTGTGGAGCCGAGGATGACATGTCAACGCCACCAGATGCACCGCTACCATCAACAGTAGGTTGAGCTACTAACGCGGCCTGAGAAACCAAAAGGCTACTCAAAGAGTGAATAGCCGATATGGTCTATGAAGTCGCCTCATGAATGATATCAGGATGCTGCACTGCAGGTGGGGGATCAACAGGAGGAGGGGGACATACGGGCCCTGGACTACTCTGATTGCCCTAGGTCTATTTTGGGGCATACCTAAACCTACACCCTGGAAAGGTTAGATGTCAAAGTAGTTCACATGTTTGTGTAAAACAAACTCAGCATACAATTTTTTTATAAAATAGAAGGGGATATCAAGATTGTTGTTGGGTGGTTTGTTGAAAACCATCCACCAACGATCCCAAAAGTTTTTCACAATCCCATCATTTGTGCACCATTTAATAGAAAGTTTTGCTTTTTTGGGATCTACGGGCTGACCAGTATGGGGATTGACAAACAGTGAGGCTATTTTGGCTTTGGATATCTCAAGATCCTTGATATCCTTATACAACAAGCCATCTGCATATTTTTCCCTCATAGAATCTCGCCACAAAAGGGCGGCATCATGCTCCTCAGTCATGGTTTCCATACTTTTTATGATCGACATGAGAGGATCAAACATTGGGTTTAGACAAGGGATCCTATGATATACTTCTACAATCCCCCTCAATTCATTCAAATTTTGTGCAATCAAATCTTGAATTGAGGGGGGGTTTGGCAAATGAGGGTTTGGCTGTTGCAGTTGTTGTTCGTCAGTGTTTTCATTGTTATCCCCCATTTTTAACATAATTGAATGTAAACAATTATATTTAGTTAACAAACTTAAACAATTAGGTATTTGATTTAAAAAAACCTAGTTTCCATAAAAAAAACCATATTTTTAATGAAAAATCAAATAAACATTAACAAAAAATACAAAAAATAGATGAAAATGATTCAAAACGATAAAATTCTTACCTCTGAATCTATCTTTTAGCAATTTTTTGTCAAAAAATCGGATATCGGATGGAGCGGATATCGGATTGTGATGAAATCGCATGGCCCGTGAGTTAAAAATGACTCATAGGCTGCCACTGTCAAAATATAAAAGTCTCAGAAAATCAGATATCCGATTTTTATACTTAAATTATTTTAAAATAACATATATAATATAATAATATATTATATAATACATATTGTATTATATTATATATATTATAATATATAATATAATATAATATATTATATATAATATAATATAATATAATATAATATAATATAATATAATATAATATAATATAATATAATATAATATAATATAATATATTATATATAATATTACATTATTATATTATATATAATATAATATTATATTATATTATATATATATTATTATATAATATATATTATATAATATAATAATAGATTATATATTATATAATATGTAACATATAATATATTTTTTAAATTAAAATTACAAATAAAAATAAAATATCCGATTTGCATAGGTAATTACTAGGCCAAGGTGTACTGACACCCAGGCCAAGTAAAAAGTCAACATGGATTTTTGCATTTTTAGGCGAGTGAAGAAGGCTATTTTTTTCACATCGCCACTTTTTGGCCCCCTTGATCCTGCACTAACCCATATTCAAAGATTCTTATGATGTTTCTCCTTGAAATGTAAAGAATATATGAATGATGATTTCTAATGCATTTATATATATAAAAAATAAATCTATTTAAACACTAGTACATAGAAATAAATCACATGAAACATGTACAAAGTTAGCATACAGTGGAAATGAGATGGTATAAGTAAAAGAATCCTTCCTTTTAAATCTTCTCAATTTGAGAGTCAATTTCAAGTGGTGTGCGATTGATCCTCTATAGGATGTGACTGACAGGTATCACAACAAATTTCTAGTATGAAGACAAAAAAAAATGTACGAGTGTGAGGGAAAAAATAGGTATAATAAATAAGTAAAGGACAAAGATATGAAAAAAATCAGGTGCGTGAAAATAATGAGAAATAAATAGTTTTCCATAAGAAAACATCACTTATCACTATATGATATTATATATTAAGCATGTTTCTTCAAAATGAGCCAAAAAATACATAATAAATTGACATAAAATATATTGGAGTTATTTTTTTAAACAATTGTCTAATTTTGAAAAGTGTTTTTATACCTTGAAACTTTGATAAACTCAGTAATGATTCCAAAATAGTTGATCCCATGTGAAGTGAGCATATTTAATCTCAATGATTGGACAATAAATTGATCACATTTAAATGAATTATGGTATATAATGTTAAAAGTGTGGTTGTCATTGCACCAAAAGATCGACCTGTTAATGCCCGATACAACCACTAGACTTGTAGAATCCACAGGAGGCAGTTAAGCCATGTCACAAACCTGAGTGCTACATTGCACAACACAAGGAGACTAAGGGTGCACACCTTGCAACAATCCCCCAAGCGCAAGCTAGGGGTTTGAACCTATGAACAAGCTCTGATACTACTTGTTACTAGTGTAGTTGTCGTTGCACCAAAATATCGACCTATTAATGCCTGATACAACGTCCACCAGACTTATAGAATCCATAGGAGGTGGTTAATCCATGTCACAAACCCGAGCGCTACACTACACAACACAAGGAGACCAAGGATGCACACCTTGCAACATATAATGTCTCATTTCATAAACTATTCCACAAGTCATCTTTATCATTCATGGTCGGACTCAAAGGTTGTTGTAGTCACGATAGGAGGATCCTGAAAGAGAACAGTCCAGACTGTGCAACAAAAGTTAACACAACAAAAGCAACTCAATGTGATGGATGCAATGAAGGAACAAGTTGTATTATATCATGAAATTCAATTACAATCTGTCGGCAACATGCAGGCTTACAAGATTTGGCTCAAAGGCCCGATTACATCCATGCTCAAATACAATATCGACTAGCTCCAGATCTCTTAATCTTTGGATTTATCTTCTCTGTTCTAAATATTGATTCCTAAATGCCTAATTACATTCATTTATATGATCAAGAATGATCCACGTTGGCCCAAGATGAAACATTAGCCTATGAACAAGATGAAAACGTGTAAAACAACCAAGTTGGCCTATGCTAAAGAGATCCCTCTAAAAAATCCATAGAATGAAGTGCCGACCTAAGGGAAGGTTGACCACATGCCAAGGAACGTTGGAAACAACAAACTGAAGCTCTAAAAGTTGTGGAAAGGATCCACAAGATTCGCCAATAGAAAATAGGTCCAAGCAGTTCCGGTGCTCCTAGCCAAAAAACTATCTCAGATTCCATAAGTGATAACTTGCCAGAAAAATATCCAAACATCCCGTGGACTTAGGATAAGGTAGATGAACATGTCTTCCAAAAAAATCTAGAGCCGTAAGATCCGGTGAGAAAATGTAAATAAATGTGGAAAGAGATGTTAAAATTGAAAAATAGGAAACAAAATATTTTTGGTTGATGCAAGATTGCCAAGAACTAGGGATGCTCTTGCATCAGACATCCGGGGTTGTTGAAAACAAGTGAGTCCCTCACTTTGCTAGGGTAAGAGGAAAACCAAGATGATTTACCTTTGCTTGAGAAATCCATGATGAATCTTCAACTAGTATGTCCTTCCACTTCTCAAGGTACTCTCTATATTGGTTGCTCTGGGTGCTATGCCCAATCCTACTATCCAAAATGTCTTCAATCTAGTTTTTTTCCCTCCGAGGTATTTTATTCTCCAAGTCTGCAACATCGTTGGTGCAGGAACACCTCAGGGTTGAAATGTCCTTAACCAATTTTGGCTTGTGAGACCTTCCAGTGGTCATGTAAATACATAAGGACTAGCTCTAGACCATTTATATGGTTGTTTCTTTGCAGTTTTTGAAATTTTTCCTCATTGGAAAGACCTACCCCCATCGGCAAGTCTTACCCCAATGAGGTTGCCAGAGTTTGGAGTGTTGTTATCAGGTATTGGCTAAGAGTGGTTCACACTTACCCCGATGACCCGATAAGTTGTTGGTGTTCGGAGAGTGGAGCCATCGGGTATCGAAAGGAGCTGTTCCAAGTTACCCCGATGACCCGATGAGTTAGAATTGGCTTGGAGTGCGTTCGCTAGATGGAGTATCAGAGATCGGTAAGAGGGGTTTTCACCCTACACCGATAAACCAATGAGACTGACTCCTGTGCTAAGTTGTCATCGGGTATCGGAAGTTCAGTTGTGAAGTTTCCTCGACGACCCGATGGAAAGTGAAAAGTGGTGTGTGTCGCCATCAGACATTAGCATCCCCGTGTTGGTGTTACATCGATGCCTGATAAGAAGTGCTGAGCATGGAAAGTTGTCATCGGCCATCAAAATCCTCTATTGGATGTTACACCAAAGACCTGATAGGAAGTGCAAAGAGTTGGAGGTTGTCATCGGACATCGGTAATCTTGTTTGGATGTTACCTCGATGTTTCAATGGAACCTTTGAAACAGTTGCAAATGGAAAACCGTTGGTAATAAGACTTATCTCGTCCAATAGGAGGAGGTCCCAACAGAGGATGGAATGTATAAAAAGACCCAACGGGCATCTGTAAGAGGCTAATGGTGAATCGTTAATCATTGTTTGTTGACTGCCGCAAAGAACACATTTTTTTCTTTTGAAATACAATAGAGAAGTCCATTTTCTAGTTTTCAATTAGTGTTTAATTTATGTTCATTTCACATATGTTGTTAATGTAATTGTTTCTTTTCTCTGTTCTGAGAGTTACTGTTTTGAACCGATGAATAAATTTGGGATCTGTAAATAAAGCTTTCCCTTTCAGTTTTTGTTCCTTGTTTTCAATAATCATATGGCTCTGACTTGAAACTCCACAAGATCATTGGAGATTGTCAAGCAGAGCCAGATATGTATAGTTTGTTTTAATTTGAAAGAGACCAGGAAATGACAATCTCCATTTCTGCATATTGAACCTAGGCGAGCTTGGTGATAGTCTAACTAGGTATTAGTAATTTGAAGGAGATGACTAGCAGGGGAAGGAAACTGCTGAGAACTAGAAGAATATCTAGAAGGCTGCAAGCCTAAAACTGAGACATTGTGTAGCCAAAGGGGGAAAGTGTTAGGTCCAACAATGAAAGCTAATGTACAGAGAGGGGAGGGGTGAATCAGTACTTCAAAACTTTTCTTTAAAAGCAATCTTACTGATAAACATAAACTGTAAACTACTGATCTCATAATATAAAGCTAACACATTTCACTCCATAACACAAATATTTTGGTTATGCAGAAACTCTTTGTTAGAGAGAAAAAGTGCAGTGGGGATGGCACCCACAACTTCACTACTACAATAATAAAGGTTGCTCGGTTAGAGCTACATGTTTAGCTATTTCTGATAGCTTACCCTGTTAGGAGTATCAGGATCTTTAGATCTACCTTGCTAAAGGATTTTACAACACTTATACAAAATGCTGCACCTAGTTAAAGGCTTTACTATTTATAGACTTTGTTAGAGTCTTTTACCCTATTAAAGGTTTCTATTACAACTCAAATGATTCAATAAAATCTTTACAAATATCTGCAACTTTACATCTGAAATGTTATAGCAGATTCTATGTGCTCAATATGAAATTACCTTGCTCATAGCATACCTCGGTAATTGATAATTCAACTTGGTAAACCCTTCTGTTTACTCTGTCCCTTAAACTATTCTCTGAAGACTTTCTCGGTGACCTCTGAATATCTCTGTCAATCGTAACAGTCACAACTCAATGTGTCCTCTTATGATTTTCCTTTTAACTCTTCTATCACACATGTCTCTCATTTTGATTCTCAAATCACTCTATATAAATAGACCTCTGGGATGGTGATCTGTTCATGCTTCGATCTTACAAACAAGATTCATCGAATGAACAAACATAGAAATTATTTCATTGGATAAACTTCCTCAAAATCATACAAAATCTTGAAGTGCAATTTCCTATGTGATAACGGTTCCCTGTTCCTTGATTCTTGTAACACGTTTCCACATATGTGTCCAGGTTCATTGAATCTGGTAACACATTTCTACTCGGTTCAAATTACTCGATATACCTTCTTTGCTGCTTGGTAGACATATAACGTTACTCGGTAGACAACTTGGTGTATACTTAACTCTGTGACTCCTTTCTTCTATAACTGACTGAATATTTCAATAGTATTAACCGACTAGAGTATATAGGATGACTTTGGACATAAAACTAATGACAACTTAATAATAACAGAAAGTTTGCTAAACCAAACAAGATGGGTGGTTTTGCAAAGAGAGAAAGAATGTGTGTGTCCTTCACCCCTACAAGGATTTAGTGAACAAGCTTACTTTGTGAGCTTGAAGAAGGTGAGATAAGAAAACAAATGGTAGGGAATCCCTTAGAAGTCTAGAGGGGTAGACATAGAACCCGAAAAGGGATAGAAGAAAACCATCAAAGAAACCTAATTGATGGCAGACTAGGTAGTCTCCCTATCATATTGGTATCAGAGCAAGTTTAGACTTGGGAAGAAAGTAGTGGATGTCAGACACTGAATCTGTTGTAGAAAATAGTCTCAGAATGGTGACTAATGCAGAGTTAGCCAAGAAGGTAGAAGACCAAGACGAAGAAAATAGGCTCCTCAAAGAAAGGTTATTACAACTGGAGAGAAAACTAGATGCAGTTGAAGATAAAACTGAGAAAGTGACAATCAAAGTCAATGAGGGAAAGGGAAAAGAAGTTGTAGAAGAGGATAGGACTCTTGAACTAGACCCTGTTCTACCTAATGAACCTTTCCTTAAAGTCATTAAAGCCTTAGGAGGAAAATCCCTAGAAGAGTGCCACTTTTTTGTGGAAAAATGGAGCTTGATGTAATCCTGGAATGGATAGAGGGATTGGAGAACCACTTTGAATGTGATGGAATCAATGAGGCACAAAAGGTGAAGGTGGCCAAGTCTAGATTGAGAGGGGTAGCTTTGACTTGGTGGAAATTTATTCAAGAAGAGAGGCAAAAAGAGGGAAAGAACCCCATAGCTACTTGGAAGTTCATGTTAGCTAAGGTGAAAGAGGCATACATCCCTGAAGATTATGAAATCTAGCTACAAAAGAGGAGAAAAAATTTGAGGCAAAGAGACTTGGATGTGAGCTCCTACATTGAGGAAATTCAGAATTTGTGTCTGAGATCCAAGGTGGTAGAGGATGAAAGCATCAAGGTAGCCAGATACTTGAATGGATTGAGATGGAATGTTCAAGAGGAGTTGAGTTTGTTATGTCCTAACACCGTACATAAGTGCTATCAATTGGCACTGAAGGTGGAGGAAAAGAGCAAGAAGAAACAAGAACAAAGCAATAGAGGAAGAGGCAGAGGAAAATATGGTAGAAGCCAAAGAGGCAGTTTTGGTGGAAGAGGAGCAAATTAAAGGTCCCAAGGAGAGTCCAAACTTATAGAGAAAAGTGAGGATTCACATAGCAAGAGCAGCTATAGAGGAAGGGGATCATCTAGCAACCTAGGAAGAGGTAGATCTAGTGGACCGGGAAGAGGGTCCTACTTCTCCACCATGAAGTGTTACAATTGCCAAAAGTTGGATCACCCTACCTATAGATGTCCAGAGAAATGTTCTTCATCATAAGAAAGTGAAAGAAGAGTGACATATGCGCAAGAAGATGCAGAAAGAAACAAGACACAAGGTGTGAGTTTAGCTCCTGAAGATGGAGAAAATTTAATGATGAGAAGAGTCCTGATTAAGGAACCGATCAAAGAAGAACCAACTCAAAGAAGAGCTTTGTTTAGAATCAAATGCAAGGTCCTTGGTATGGTTTGTAGAGTGGTGATAGACTCAGGGTCTATTGACAACATTATGTCAGAGGAAGTAGTAAGTAAACTAAAGTTCAAAATAATTCCACATAGTAATCCATATAGGGTCACTTGGCTCAACAAGGAGTAGCATGTGGTAGTGAGCGAACATACATGGGTTGAGTTCAACATAGGTAGTTATAAGGATAAAGTATTGTATGAAATCCTACCTATGGATGCTTGCCATCTACTTCTTGGTAGACCATGGAAGTTTGAAAGAAAGGCCATTCACAATAGAGAGAATAACTCTTATTCTTTTCAGAAGGATGGAGTTACATACTATATTCAGTCCCTAAGTGATGAAGGAGAGGGCAGAAAAACTAAAGGCCCAAATGCGTTACTGGTAGGTGAAAAAGAGTTCGTTAACACTCTCAAGGAAGGAGAAGGAGTGGGGTTTTCTCTGATAGTGAAACCAAAAGAAGCAAAGCAAGAAAAGAAGGTTCAAATACCACATGAAGTGTAGCAGATATTAGACAACTTCAAAGCGATCATAAGTGATGGAGCACCCGCAACCCTACCTCCCATTCGAGCCATAAGCCATTAGATTGATTTCATTCCTAGAGCATCATTACCCAACAAAGCAACCTATAAGATGACTCCAAAATAGAACAAGGAAGTGGCTAGACAAGTCCAAGAGTGGTTGGACCAAGGGTTGATAAAGAAGAGCACAAGTCCATGTGCCATACCTACAATGTTAGCACCCAAGAAAGGAGGAACATGGAGGCTATGCACAGATTTAAGAGCCATAAATAGAATCACTATCAGGTACAAATTTCCTATCCCAAGAATCGAAGACTTGATGGATTGCTTGGGAGGTGAAAAGTACTTCACTAAGATTGATCTCAAGAGTGGATACCACCAGATCACGATAAAAAAAGGTGATGAATGGAAAACAACCTTCAAAACCAATGAAGGACTTTTTGAGTGGCTTGTTATTCCATTCGGTCTTAGTAATGCCCCCAGTACATTCATGAGACTCATGAGAATGAAGTGATGAAAGATTTTATTGGTAAATTTATTGCTGTATACCTAGATGATATCTTGATTTTTAGTAGAATTAAAGAGGAACATATAGAGAATCTTAGTATTGTCTTGAAAAAATTGTATGATGAGAAACTAACAATAAACTTTGAGAAGTGTGAGTTTATGAAGCAGGAACCTGTCTATCTTGGATATGTAGTTTCAGGAGGAGATTTGAAGATGGACACATCAAAGGTGGAAGCCATCACAAATTGGCCAACACCAAAGATAACAAGTGAAGTAAGAAGTTTTCATGGTTTGGCACAGTTCTATAGGAATTTTATTAGAGGGTTCAGTGAGATTTGTGCACCCATGTTGGATACCATCATAGGAGTTAAAACTAAGTTTTAGTGGACCAATGTAGCTAACAAAGGGTTTGAACTTTTGAAACAAAAGGTAGCTACACAACCAATACTTATTATTTCTAGTTTTGATAAGTTGTTCACAATTGAATGTGATGCAAGTAATATAGCAGTTGGTATTGTTTTGAGTCAAGAGAATAGACTTGTAGCTTTCTTTAGTGAGAAGCTCAATGATGCCAAGAAGTATTCGTCCTATGATCTCGAGCTATATGCTCTTGTCCAAGCTCTTAGGAAGTGGAGACACTACTTGTTACCCAAGGAGTTTGTTGTTTAAACAAATAATCAAGCTTTAAGTTTTTTGAATTCACAAGATAAGTTGAGTCATAGGCATGTTAAATGGGTGGAGTATTTGTAGTCATATACTTTTTCTATTAAGCATAAGAAAGGACAGTGTAATAAAGTAGCAGATGCTTTGACTAGAAGGCTAATAACAGTGCAAGCAATGCAAATTCAGAGTATTGGAGTCGACTACTTCAAGGTTTTGTACCCCAATGACGAAGATTTTGCAGCCATTTACAAGGTTTGTCAAGAACTTCATAATCACTTTCATAGTGAACATGCTGATTTTAATTTGCAGAATGGTTTTTTGTTTAAAGGTGGACAATTGTGTGTTCCCAAAGGATTGATGAGGGAAAATCTGATCCAAGAAAAACACAATGGATTCTTGAGTGGTCATTTTGGCCTTAATAAGACATTGGAACTTGTTCAAAGGTTCTACTATTGGCCGAGAATGCAGAGGGATATCAGAAGGTATGTTGAGCAGTGTATGATTTGTCAGAAAGCTAAATGCACAACTACTAATGCTGGTCTTTATCAGCCATTACCTATTCCTACAAGGCCATGGGAATGTGTAAGTATGGATTTTGTGGTTGGATTACCCAAAACTAAGCTTGGTTGTGATAGCATTTTTGTTGTTGTTGACAGATCCAGTAAAATGGCACATTTTGTTCCATGCAAAACTACTCACAATGCTAGTCACATTGCACACTTATTTTTCAAAGAGGTTATAAGAATCCATGGTTTTCCGGTTAGTATTGTTTCAGATAGAGATGTCAAATTCCTTGGACATTTTTGGAAAACTCTTTGGAAAAGATTGGGAACTAACTTGTCTTTTGGTTCATCCTATCATCCCCAAACAGATGGTCAAATAGAGGTGGTCAATAGTACACTTGGAAACCTTTAAAGGTGCTTGACAAAAGAATATGGACATAGTAGGGATTAGGTTCTTCACCAGGCAAAGTTTGCATACAATGACAGTGTCAACATGTCTACTGGGAAGAGTCATTTTGAGATAGTGTATGATATGCACCCACGAGGTATTATGGAATTACAAGATTTTGGTAACCTATCACATAGAAGTGGTCAAGCTGATGAAGTCACTCAATCTATGAAGGAGGTTCATGACCAAGTCAGGAGAGCTCTCCAAGATTCTTCACAAAAAGTTAAAGCCAGAGTTGATACCACACAAAGAGATGTGCAATTTTCAGTTGGAGATTTAGTGATAGTACATTTGAACAAGGCTTGACTTCAAAAAGGGGCTCCTAGCAAGCTCCAAATGAGGATAATAGGCCCATGTAAAGTTTTAGCCAAGTATGGCTCTAATGCCTATAAGATTGATTTGCCATCAGATATTGCTTTGTCTCCCATTTTCAATGTCGTAGATTTGGTTGCCTACAAGGGACAACTTGCCAAGGAGGATGTGTGAGTTTAATATGTTCAACAATCACTTGCTGACCTGCCATTACTTTCTTCTTCCATGCCTCGGGATGAGAAAGTGTTGGATTCCCGCATTCTCAAGAAGACTAGACAGTAGGTCTACATGGAACATTTGGTAAACTGGAAGCATAAACCTAATTCTGAAGTGATATGGGTCCCTGAATCAGACTTTGTTAAGTCGGGAATTGATCTTTCTTTGCTGCCAAGAGCAGTCACTTGACTTCTTTGTTTTGGGGGGAGTATGGTGCAGGAGCACCTCAGGGTTGAAATGCCCTTAACCAATTTTGTCTTGTGAGACCTTCCAGTGGTCATGTAAATACATAAGGATTAGCTCTAGTCCATTTGTATGGTTGTTTCTTTGCAGTTTTTGAAATTTTTCCTCATCCGCAAGACCTACCCCGATCGGCAAGTCTTACCCTAATGAGGTCACCAGAGTTTGGAGTGTTGTTATCAGGTATCGGCTAAGAGTGTTCACACTTACCCTGATGACCCGATAAGTCATTGGTGTTCGGAGAGTGGAGCCATCGGGTATCGGAAGGAGTCGTTTCAAGTTACCTTGATGACCAGATGAGTTAGCATTAGCTTGGAGCACGTTCGTTGGATGGAGTATTGGAGATCGGCAAGAGGGGTTTTCACCCTACACTAATAACCCAATGAGATTGACTCTCATGCTAAGTTGTCATCGAGTATTGGAATTCCAGTTGTGAAGTTTCCTTGACGACCCGATGGAAAGTGCAAAGTGGTGTGTCACCATTGGACATCAGTAGCCCCATGTTGGTGTTACCTTGATGCCCGATAAGAAGTGAAGACCATGGAAAGTTATCATCGGCCATCAGAAGCCTGGATTGGACGTTACATCGAAGACCCGATAGGAAGTGCGAAGAGTTGGAGGTTGTCATCAGACATCGGTAACCTTGTTTGGATGTTACCCTGATGTTCCGATGGAACCTGTGAAACAATTGCAAATGGAAAACCGTTGGTAATGAGATTTATCTCGTCCAATAGGAGGAGTTCCCAATAGAAGATGGAATGTATAAAAGACCCAACGAGCATCTATAAGAGGCTAATGGTGAATCGTTAATCATTGTTTGTCGATTGCCTCACAGAACACATTTTATTTTTCTGAAATGCAATAGAGAAGTCCATTTTTTGGTTTTCAATTAGTGTTTAATTTTTGTTCATTTCACGTATGTTGTTAATATAACTGTTTCTTTTCTCTATTTTGAACCCGTGAATAAATTCAGGATGTGTAAATGAAGCTTTCCCTTTCAATTTTAGTTCCTTGTTTTCAATAATCATATGGCTTTGACTTGAAACTCCACAAGATCATTAGAGATTGCCAAGCAGAGCCAGATATGTAGAGTAGGTTTTCATTTGAAAGAGACCAGGAAATGGCAATCGCCATTTTTGCATACTGAGCCTAAGCGAGCTTGGTGATAGTCTGGCTAGGTTTCAGTAATTTGAAGGAGATAACTTGCAGGGGAACGAAACTACTGAGAACTGGAAGAAGATCCAGAAGGTTGCAATCCTGAAACTGAGACATTGTGTAACCAAAGGGGGAAAGTTTGCTAAACCAAACAAGATGGGTGGTTTTGCAAAGAGAGAAAGAATGTGTGTGTCCTTCACCCCTACAAGGATTTAGTGAACAAGCTTACTTTGTGAGCTTGAGGAAGGTGAGATAAGAAAACAAATGGTAGGGAAGCCCTTAGAAGTCTAGAGGAGTAGACTTGGAACCCAGAAAGGGATAGAAGCAAACCATCAAAGAAACCTAATTGATGGCAAACTAGGTAGCCTCCCTATCAATCATCCTCACAAAATTCTACTTCATGGTACTAATGCAGGTCTTCAATGTTGAATATAGATAAAATAGCAAAGCTATCTGGCAACTCCACTTCATATGCATTTCCGAAATTGGATTTCTTCAAGATCTTACAAGGTCCAAACTTCCTCATCTGCAAATTATTATAGGTTTCAACTGGACATCTTTCTTTTCTTAGATATACCATCACTTCATCTCCTACTTCAAATTCCTTATGTCTCCTCTTATCATATGCTTTCTCCTTATACTTACTGTTCATATCCTCCAAATATTGTTTGAACCAGGAGTATCACTGTCTTCATATGTGCTACAAATTATTTCGCTTTTGCACTCCTTTTATCTTCATTACTGATGTCCCTTAACTCTGATATACATCTAGGGTTTTCTCCAGTAACAATCTTAAAAGGTGTTCTTCCGATACTCCTGTTTATTGAATTGTTTTAGGCAAAATATTCTTGTGCAAGGATCAAGTCCCAACTTCCAGTTTTCTCTCCAACTAAGAATCTCAACAAATTTTTGAAACTCCTATTTACTACTTATGTTTGTCCATCAGTATATATGTGGGTGAAAAGTAGAACCAAAATTCAAATTTGTTTTCATCTTCTTCCAAAGTGTTCTCTAAAATATCCAGCAAACTTAGTGCCTCTGTCTTAAACTATGCTCTTAGGTAATCCATGTAATCCCACCACTTCCTTGAAAAATAAGTAAGCAATATGCATTGAATCTGTTGTCTTCTTACAAGCTATGAAATGTGTCATCTTCGAGAATCTATCCACCACCACAAATATAGAATCATTTTTTTTCCGTGTCTTAGGAAACCCAAGTATAAAATCCATGCTTATGTCATCCCAAGGTCTCTCTAGAACTGTCAAAGGCTTATATAATCCAACATTCTAACTACTACCTTTTGCAAGTTGAGAAATTCTATAGCTCTACACAAATTTCCTGATATCCTTATGAATCTAAGGCCAAAACTAATTCTCACTTACCAATGCTACTATCTTATCAACACCAGAGTATTTGGCCAATCCTCCACTATGCTTCTCCTTTATCAAACTCTCTCTCATAGAACTCTTAGGTATACACAACTGAACTACTCTGAATAACATCTCATCTTGAATGAAATAATCCAATCACTTGCTTATGTCCACCATAATTGGTTCCTTACAAGATTTCCAAGGTTCTGCAAATTCTAGGTCATTCTCATACAAATTCAATTCCACAAAACCTAATACCTCCACTCTCTCATCTTTGTCAACAAGTTCCTTCTTTTACTCAATGCATCAACAACTTTATTTGAATTTCAACTTCTATGCTTCAAAACAAATGTACAACTTTGCAATAACTCTATCCATCTCATATGTCTCTGATTCAACTTACTTTGATTATTCAAATACTACAAAGCTTGATGATCAATATACAACACAAACTCCTTAGGTAACAAATAATGTCTCCACTTCTTCAATTCTTGAATCATGAAATAATATACAAAATATCTCCTTCTTGCATCATTCAATTTATCACTAAAATATGATACCGATCTTCCTTCTTGAGTTAATACTGCTCTAATTGCATTCCCACTTGCATCACAGTCCACTTGAAATACTTTGCTAAAATCTGGTAAACCTAACATAGGCTGCTCCATCACCTTCTCCTTCAAAACTCCTATTTGCTTTGGTTGTCCACTTGAAATCCTTTCTATCTCCTCTCATGTCTTATGTCATCGAACTACAAACTGAACCGAAATTTCTGATAAACTTTTGGTAGAAACTAGCCAGTCCATGAAATGATCTTACCTCTCCAATTCTTTTCAGTGTAGGCCACTCAAGAATTGCTCTTACCTTCTAAAGATCCATCTTCAATCCATCTGCACATATCACAAATACCAAATAGACTAACTCTTCCTTCATGAAATTGCACTCCTTAATATTTATCAACAACTTCTCTTCTCTCAACCTCTGCAAAACTTGTCTCAAATGCAATATATGTTCTTCCTTGCTCTTACTGAAAATTAAAATGTCATCCAAATACACAATAAAAAACTTACCCAAAAATTTCTTCAATACTTCATTCATCAACCTCATGAAAGCACTCAGTGCATTAGTCAATCCAAAAGGCATCACCAACCATTCATACAGTCTTTCATTTGTCTTGAATGTTGTCTTCCAGTCATCTCCTTCTCTAATTCTGATATGATGGTATCCACTCTTCAAGTCTATCTTTGTGTAGTATTTGGCTCCACTCAAACAATCCATTATGTCATCCATCCTAGGAAAATTAAATCTACACTTCATTGTGATCTTGTTTAGTGCTCTGGAATTAGTACAAATTCTCCATTCTCCATTCTTCTTAGGTGATAACATTGTTGGCACTGCACAAGGGCTCAAAATTTCTCTAATCAAACCTTTCTTCAACAATTCCTAACTTGTCTATTTAGGTCCTCATTCTCTGCTTGTGTCATCTGGTGTGTTGCTTTATTAGGCAAACTAGCTCTAGGAATTAGGTCCATGCAATGATTGATACTTCACATAGGGGTAATCCATCAGGTACATTATCTAAAGTGATACATCTTCATACTCTATCAACAACTCTTTTATCTCTTTTGGTTGTTCTTCTTCATCCTTCAGATTGTCAGTCTTCTTAGGAACTAAGGCAAAACACACATTATCATGTCTCATCCCATCCAGGAACTTCCTTCCATCCACCAAAAAAATCTTATCAGTTCGACAAACTTCACTCTTCAGTCCAAGGGAAACAAGGTTTGCTTAATCCCATTTGCAACAATAATTTATATGTTCTTCCTCCCATCAAGTATTGCTTTCCTATCAAACTAACAAGGTCTTCCCAACAAGATATGGCAAATATCCATAGGCATAATATCACACAAAACTTCATCATGATAAGATCCAATTTTTAATTTCACCAAACATTGTTCACTTACTAGTATCTTATGATCATTTTGAATCCATGCTATCTGATAAGGCTTAGGGTGCTTCAATATTTTCAACTTCATCTTATTCACCATCTCCTTCGAAACAAGATTATCTGAACTACCACTATCAATTATAACTTTACAACACTTATCAGATACCTTTCATGGTCTTGAACAAATTTCTCCTTTGCAGGGGCTCTTCATCTCCGGTGTGACACAAAGCTCTTCTCATCACCAACAAATCTCCATCTTTTGGTTTATTAATTGATTCAATATGGTCTCCTTCTACCAATGATGTTCTTCCACTACTCTCTACCTTCCTACATTTGAAAGCATGATGTCCTTCTCCTCCACACTTAAAGTAAGTTCCTCTAAACACTCTCTTATATTGTCTTATGTCTTCATTTCAGTAACCCTCATTTTGGTAATCATCAGGTTCTCTTCTTCAGTAAACATTTATATCATCCTTTTGGTATGAACTACCATCTCTGTTAGCTTCCTTGTCTTTGTCCTGATCTGCACAAGGTCATCTTCCTTTGGAATAACTCCTTCCTCCTTGAAATATTCCTCCTGAAAACCTTCCACCTCTACCTCTTTGCTTCTGCTCATGTCTTTTGTTCAACTTCTCTTCTTCTTTCAGGGCATATTGATAAGATTCTTCAACACTTTGCAACTTGATTAGATTGAGTTCATCTTGTATAGACATCCACAACCCATTCAAATATCTTGCAACTTGTTCAATCTCATCGTCAGTATGTCTGGATCTGATATTCAACTTGTAGAAAGCTTTAGTATACTCCTTCACACTAGATTCCTTCTACTTCAGGTATTTCAACTTCTAAAATAGATTCACTTGATAATCAATAGGCATAAACTTTGATTTCAACTTGTTAACCATTCACTCCCAAGATTTGATCTTGTCTTTACCTCTTGTTTGTCTATCTACCTACAAATGTTCCCACCAAATAGATGCATATCCCTTCAACTTAGTGCAAGCATATCTTACCTTCCTATCTTTTGTGGTACCTTCAAAATCAAAATACTTTTCTATCTCCATGATCCAATCCAACAATTCATCTTAATCCAACTTGCCATCATAATCTAGTGGACTAAAATGCGGTCTGGTATTCGTTCTTGTCAATGCTCAGATTATAAACCTCTCTTCATCCAGATCATTTGCCAGTGGATTTTCTCCTTGTTTTCTAGCTACTTCATCTTCTTTATCATCACTCACATATTTAACTTGTCAACCTCTTCTCTGGGCCATTTCAATAGCCTCTAATCGGGCTTCAATTCCTCTCAACATTTCCATCACAGCAGGGTCTACATTTCCATGCACTCTACCACATCTAACATTTCCTCTTCACATTATATTCACGTCGGTCCTTTGCAGCTATAGGTCGGATCCTCAATCCACCACCCTACAACAAAATATTACAAGACTCCACAATCTTCAGGATGAAATATCACTCTGATACCACTTGGTGCAGTCACGATAGAAGGGTCCTCAAAGAGAAAAGTTCAGATCGTGCAACAAGAGTTAACACAACAAAAGTAACTCAAAGTGATGGAGGCAATGCAAGAATAGGTTGTATTATATCATGGAATTCAATTACAATCTGTCGACAACATGCAGGCTTACAATATTCAGCTCATAGTCCTGATTACATACATGCTCAAATACAATATCCACTAGCTCCAGATCTCTTAATCTTCAGATTTATCTTCTCTGTTCTAAATATTGATTCCTAAATACCTAATTACATTGATTTATATGATCAAGGATGATCCACGTCATCCCAAGATGAAACAATAGCCGATGAACAAGATGAAACATGTAAAACAACCAAGTCAGACTCCGCCAAAGAGATCCCTCTAGAAAATCCATAGAATGAAGTGTGGACCTAAGGGAAGGTCAACCACATACCAAATAATGTTGGAAACAATGAATTGAAGCTCTGCAAGCTATGAAAAGGATCCACAAGATTCGCTAATAGCAAATAGGTCCAAACAATTTTGGTGCTCCAAGCCAGAAAATTGTCTCAAATTTCGTAAGGGATAACTTGTCGGAAAAAGATCCAAACTTCCTACGAACTTAGGATAAGGTAGATGAACATGTTTGCCAACAAAATCCTGCTTCACAAGATCCGATGAGAAAATGCAAAGAAATGTAGAAAGAAATGCTAAAACTAAAAAATAGGAAACAAAATGTTTTTGGTTGATGCAAGATTGCCAAGAACCAGGGATGCTCCTACATCGAAGGTTCACTTGATGATAATATAACTATTTCACTTTTTTTTTTTTTCATATAGCTTCGATTCCCAGCTGATTTCAAGAGTTTTCCAATAGACATGGGAATATATTAGAGATATCTTTTTAAAGAGATAGAATATATATCACCTTACATTCTACATGTTACTTTTAATCTCACATATTGAAAGATTCATATAATGTTTCTCTTTTCAATGTCAACAATATGTGAATGATGATTGATAATGTCTAGATGTAGAAATATTTGAATTGAAATATATTTAAACTTGCTAATACATTGGTAATAAATCATGTGAAACATGTATTTATCTATCTTGTCGTGGGAATAGAATGGTAGATATAAAAATAAAATTTAAATTTAAATATTTAAAAATTGAGAGTGAATTTTGAGCACTGTGAGATTGATTCCACACATCGTGAGATTGACCTATCACAACTAAGTGCTTAAATTAAGACCAAAAAAAGGACTGTAGAAGGATGAGTGTAAGAATGGGTATAATAAATAACTAAAGGATGATGATAAGAATTAAACCAAATTCATTAAAGTAATTTCAAGTGGAGAATATTAGTCAATATAAAATAAACAACTTTCCATAAGAAAACATCACTTATCAATATACAATTATATTAAGCCCATTCCTTCAAAATGAGTTGTAAACTACATAAGAAATGGATATGAAATATATTATAATTGACATTCCAAAGAGTTTTCCAATTTTGAAAAGTGTTTTTATTCCTTTTGATTTTGATACACTAATAATATCAAAACAATTGCTCCTGTGTGGAGTGAGCATATTGAGGATAAATTTTTTAACATAAAATAAATCTTGTTCAAATGAATTGTAGTGTATAATGTCCCATCTCCTAAATTGGTCCACAAGTCACCTTTATCATTTATGATTTGACTTGAAGTTTCACTTGATGACAATTTAACTACTTCACATGTTTTTGATATTTGCATATAGCTTTGATTTGTAGCTACTTAAACCGTGAAATACACATGAGAATATATTGCAATTGGTTGTTTAAAGAACTATTCAATTTATATAATCTTATGTCCTAGAATGATAATGCATAATTATGTTACTTTTACTCTTACATATAGAAATATTTCTAGAATGTTTCTTCTTCAAATACAATTAATATGTGAATGATGATCAATAATGTCTACATTTAAAATACTTATTAGAATATATACAAGCACTAGTACGTGGAAATATATCATTAGCTTTTGGTGGGAATAGAATGGTAGAAGTCAACAAAAAGTTAAATTTGAATATTTAAATTTTGATAGTCAATTTTGAGTGGTGTGAGATCAATGTGACATGGTGAAAGATTGAATTGTGATAACAAAGTGCTAATGTTAAAACTGAAAAAGTTTATATTGGGATGAGTGTAATAATAGATGTTGTAGTCACATAAATCTGTCCACTTAATTAAATGAATACTTGTATTTATTTGATTATTTAACCATCAATTAATAATTAATTAAATTAATATTTAATTAATTCATCTTAACCCTCTTCTCCTATTAATTAAATAAATTATTCAATTTATTTGATTTAATTCACTTAACCAAATTCATACCATTAATTAAATAAATAAATCATATTTGTTTAATTAAATCTTCTCTCACATTTAAATAAATTAATATTTATTTAAATCCCCCAAAATCCCACCTCTCACATTTAAATAAATTAATATTTATTTAAATCCCCCAAAATCCCACCTCTCACATTTAAATAAATAAATCATTTATTTAAATCACCTTTATCCTCCACCCACTTGTATTTTCCTACAAAAGCAAGTTGCACAATTATTTTAAATAAATAATTTATTTAAATCACCTTTATCCTCCACCCACTTGTATTTTCCTACAAAAGCAAGTTGCACAACTATTTTAAATAAATTATTTATTTAAAATCCTATTTATCCTCACCCACTTGAAACCTTTAATGGTTTCCCTTAAAGTATTCAAATTTGATGGCTTTAAAGTCTTCAAACTTGATGGCTTCCTTCTATAGTCTTCTTAAGACTTTAATGGTTTTCCTTAAAGTCTTCAAGCCTTTAATGGTTCCCCTCAAAGTCTTCAAGCATTTTAATGCTTTATCTTCCTTTTTTTCATTTAAATAAATTAATATTTATTTGAATATTTATCCAAATACAACTTGCACACATTTATTGAAATAAATGAATTTTTATTTTAATAAAATCCTATTTTCCCTCACCCACCAAATCCACTTGCAAAATCTAATCCCCTTCTAGATTCTTCTAACCCCTTCCTAATTAGCCTAATCCATCCCCTAATTATTGTCACATTCCTAAGCAAAATGGAGTCACTTCTCAAAGCCTAAAAGTCTTTGATAACCTTTGAAAGCTTCCAACCTTCAACCACTAAATGTCTCAAAGTCTTGGATAACCTTTGAAAGCTTCCAACCTTCAACCACTAAATGGCTCAAAGTCTTTGATAACCATTGAAGGCTTTCAACCTTCAACCACTTAATCCCCAAAGTCTTCAATAACCATTAATGGTTACCTCAAACCCTCCCACATGGTTAAAACATTTGTTTTGACTCAACCTCTACCCAACCCAAGGGTCTCATCAAGCCTTTAATGCTTTGACCATGATTATCTCTTAATCATTTGCACAAAGGTTTATCCTTGCATTAACTCCTAATCCAGTGGGTAATCCTAATTTAGGCTTGACCCTTACCTTCTAGATAACCATGAGGTCTCCTCAGGCATTTAATGCCTCCAACCTCTTCTCTCAACCCAATCTTATGTTGACACTTGTCACCATTTCATTGGTGCAAATTGTGCACATGGATCCCCAACTTTCAAGCTTGACCCTTGATTAAACCTTTCAATCCTGGCCATCCATTGCTCTATTTTTCCTATAAATAGAGCCCATTCCTTCATAATCCAGATCCTAAAAACTTGTATGCATTTAGGCTATAGACATTTTTAGAGAGCATTTAGCATAGCATAACTAAAATCTTGTCTTTTTGGTAAAATCAATCATTTTAGCATCAATAGCATAGTATTTAGCTTTTCATTTCATATTTGAAGCTTAATATTAAATCTCAATCCTCCATAAGCATCCATAGTGCAAAAAGATGCTGAGAGCTACACTCATTTGGGACTTGGAGAGGAGAGGAACAAGGGAGGAGCAACTATGAGCATCTTGATTAGCTATTTCATTCTATGTTTATATGCTTTCTATTTCATGCTTAATATCTCTCTTGATATGCCTGTTTAGGATAATCTTTTGTTGCTAACACTAACGTTTGTTTCTTGTGCTCTTGTGTGTGTTGCCATCAAACAGATTTTCTAATCCTTTTTGCAGAGCATCATTTGGTGAACCTGACATGAATCCAAACACCAAAAAAGATCAACTTTTTTTTTTTTTTAACCAATAACATGTTTGAATGTTGAAAATGTCACACAGGTTGCGCTTTTGACACTGTTTTGGTGCATTTGACATTATTTTGGCGCTATTCACCCTGTTTCAGTGCTTTTTCCTTCTCTGTCTTTCCCTTTCTTTTAGTGCGTTTGTGTTAAATAGTGCCTCTGTTCAAACGCAGACTAGCGCTATTGTAACAAAACGTTGTACAAATCACCTTGTAACCAAAAAAAAAAAAAAAAATTAGGCTTGTAGAAGCCCACCAAATAGGCGGATTTTACTAACTATTTTTCTCTTTTGTGCAGATTTAAATTAGATTAAAAAGTAGATTTATATTTTTTTACTAACTTGTTTTTTGAAGTTGGTTTTAAAAATGAATTCACTATTTATTTTGGTTTAAAATTAACTTCACATTTCAACTTTGGGCTTTTAAAAAAAGAATCACATATTTGTTTGGGGCTCTTAAAAAGAATTTCATTGTTCCAAGGTAAAAAGAACCACAAACTTATACAAAAACAACTTTATTTTTTTTGCAAGTTAGGAAACAAACTTTGTTTTGGTGCTTAAAATAAACAAGGCAAAATTTATTTCTTGCATCAAGATAAAACTCACAATCCACACTTCCATTTTTGGTGCAAATAAAATTCACAATCAACTTGTCTCATTTTTAAAGCAATTTTACTTCATGCAAACGTATTTTTCATTAAGTTGACCAGGATTTTCAAATTCTAGTTTACTCAAACAATTGCCTTTGAAAATTAAAAAGAACACCATGATTGTTGGAGCAACATCTCCAAATAGTTAGATCACATTGCAATGATAGATTAAAAAGAACAAGTGTTTTTCGTGCTTGGCACACTTGTGCAAAGAGTTGGTCGAGTGGTCCTACTTCTAACACACACTATCCTCTCCCTTGGCTTTCGTGGTCCTAGGTGCAAGAGAAAAGTGTTAGTAACACTCAAAATTTTATCTTTTTAAGAGAGGCCTGCCAAGAGACACATCACTCTTGGGAACGACCTTGAGCGGTAAATTCTTCGAGCCGCTATAGAAATCAGGTGAGAGCGAAAGCTGTAGCCTTGGGTATAGCTGTTCCTACAGTGTAACTAGCCGAAAGGACAAATGGGCCCCACCACCAGTTACAAGGCTCTTAAGTGAGTCACTGCAGAATGAACTTATGTCCAAAAACATCGAACATGACTAAACACTTTTAAGTAGTAGCCCACCCGTTCTATTGATTGAGGATATTTGAGATATAATTTAGTGCAAGAGCATAGATGGTTTTGCTCCCAAGATACTCACCATACATATTTCCTTGCGTAGAAACATAGCTTTTTGAAAAGTCACTTGTGGCTTGATGAAAGTGGTGACTCCCCCATCATAGGGATCATCTATTTGTTATGCTCGTGCAAGACTTAGTATATCACATCCTTACCTGCCACGGCAGGATTCATAAGGTATGTAGTACCAAAGTCGAAGAAATATCAAGATGTGGGCTAAATTTATCACAACTGGCCATTTGACCTTAGGGATAAAAAGTGTTTGAAGTGTGTTCGTTTTATAGACCTAGTGCAAATTGAGCCAACTTCAGGCTTTGGAAATACACCTTAAAATAAATCTAAAGGAAGGGTCAAAAACAAGTCCAAGGATTGGGTTGATCTAGACCCATACTCATTTGTGCCTTTGAGGCAACATTCTTGTGTTTGTGTGCTTGCTTTGTTTTCTTGTCAAAGAAAAATCAGAAAATCAATCCCAAAAACATAGTATCCAACCAAACATCTGTCAAAACAACCAAAAACATCAAAAACAAGGTACAAACAACAAAGAGTCAAATTTTATGACCATTCTTCACATCTTGCGAAAGAAGAAGCGTCATCAGAATATTAACTTGAAAAGAAAACCATTGAGATCAAAGGCTTTGATCAAAAGGAGGAACTTCTTCTATATCAATAGACAAATCTTTGTCTCACATAGAGTCTTTCTACATCGCATGCATCTATACCTTCAAGGTAAAACAAACGAGTTTGATTCAGAATCATTGAACAACAGAGCTTTTATGCAATATAGAGCTCTGAGTTATCACAAAAATCAAGGAGGAAAGATTAATCCTAACTTTTTCCCCAACATCTGTATCACCTACAACACAGCTCGAGAAGTGCCACCAACGCCTGAAAGGGAAGAGATAGAGTTTGTCCCATTTGTAACACAAAGTTTTTATTGAAGTTGAAAAGATTTTCATCCATCATCTCACTCATACATCATCACTTCATCATCAATCCGTCCCAACTCTCAAAACATTAAGAGGTTATTGTCCCAAGTTCTCTTTTAGATATTGCTTGAAATCAAACACATCACATCACTTTTTAGATTGTTTCTACATCTAGGATAAGCTCATCCTAAGAGACACATCTACGCAGGTTAAAACTAGTTCATGAGTGAATCTTCTCATTGCTAGGTAGTCAAAATCTGTAACACATCTCAGATTTCTCTACACCTTATCACATCCAAACTTATCAAACAAACAAGCAATTCAAAGAAGGAATTTTGGTTACATCTACCTTAAAGTGCTAGAGATCCCCATACAACACAAATCACCAACCATCAATCTTTCATTTCATCACCAACTCATCATCATCTTCAATCAACTTCACACAAAACTTGCAAACAAAATGGCTCAAACCCGATCACGATCAAGGCAACGAGAAATAGAAATTGAGGAAGAAGAAGATGAAAATCTCAATGAATTTCAAGAGGCACTTGGAGGAAATATGAATGACGAAAACCCAAATACTCCCACTCCTGCAACAATAGAGAGGGCCCAGCATAACCCTCTCTTTAACAGACTGTTTGATGAAATACTCAGGAGTAATGCGGATGCTCACTTCTTAAAACTCACTCAAGAAGGAGCCAAACTCCCCTCTGACTTTGATCTTGCCCAATTAAGACAAGCATCAGAAAGACAAAGTCGCCATGAGGAGGAAAGAGGTAGAGATCACATCAGATATAACATTCCTCGAGGTAACCCACCACCTCCTCCTCCAAATGAAATGGAGATGTTGCGGCAACAAGTCGAGAATCTCGCCCAACAACTTCATAGTGGTGTCAAGATTAACCAATTCTCACTCAATGACATTTGTCCCTATCCTTTTGATAGGAATCTTTATATGCCACCCTTTCCACGTGGGTTCGAAACACCCAAATTTGAAAAATATAGAGGAAAGGGGGATCCCCGTGATCATGTCCGAGAATTTCATTCCACTTGTCTTGAAGTGGCATATGAAGACACCTACCTAATGCGCCTTTTTCCCCAAAGCTTGGGAGGAACAACCACATCATGGTTTTCCCAACTACCAGGTGGCATTAGAACATTTGAGGAACTCATCCAGAAGTTCCTATCTCATTACTCTTATAATATTGAACGCGACATCACCATGGCTGATCTATGCAATACCAAACAAAAACCAGGTGAACTATTCTCAGTATTCCTGCAACGATGGCGCCAAATGTCTAGCAGACGTTCTCTTCAGTTACCTGAACGAGAACTAGTGGAAATATTCATTTCCAACTTAAACGAAGAAATGGAATTTCACCTGGATGTCAAAGATACAGACTCTTTTAATGATATGATCACCAAGGGTTTAAAGTGTGAACGGGCACTCATCAAGAAAGGACTCATCAAAATCTTTAATGAACCAAAAGATGGTCCTCGCCCGTGCTTCAATAGCGATAAACCGAACTTCTGGAACAAGAACAAAAATATCGTCAACGATGGAGTTGTGGATGCTCGGACTATCCAAAATGCACAACCTGTGGTTCGATTTGCAGGACAAAATCCTCCACCTCAGAATAACACAAATGTTCCTTCCAATCAAGGTCGCATCACGTCTCATGATGAACCTAGACCTCGTCAGCAAAAACAAAAATGCACATACACTCCCTTAGGGGAACCCATTGAAACAGTGTTGCGACAACTCATTTCTCAAAATTTGATCACTCTACCTAAGCTATCAAACTATGAGCCTCAGGTCAAACCGGCATGGTGGAGAGATACTGAACACTGTGAGTTCCATCAAGGAAGAGGACACAAGACAAGTAATTGTCACCGATTGAAAGATCTCATTCAGGATCTTATTGATCGAGGAGAAATTGAAATTGAAGGACATGACCCAAAAACAACCAATAATGATCATCAGATGTTCAAGAATCCACTTCCATCACAAGATCAAAGGGGTCCTTCCACTTCTAGGCAAGGCACTGATACCACTGATTATATGCAGGCTGCGTATAATTATACTGTAAATCACCTGTATGATGCCAGTGAACAAATTGCAACCATAACCTTCAAAAATCCCACCTCAAATTGCAATGTTGTTACACGTCGTGGCAAGGTCACCATCAAGGCAGCTCCACAAGGAACCACCTCCATCCCAAAGCGGTACAATCTTGTGGAACAATTAGACAAAACGCCTGCGCTTATATCCATTTTAGAGCTATTGCGCCTATCGCCATCTCATAAAACAATCTTGGATCAAGCACTCCAAGAGGCGTCAGTCCCTGCAAACCTGAATACGGACCAGTTTCAAGCCATGGTTGGAAATCTAAAGTCATCACCTTGTCTCACTTTTTCTGAAAGTGACAACTCTTCTTTCCAACAACCTCATAATGCTTCGCTACACATTGAAGGCTTTATCAACCAACACAGGATCAAGCGAGTCTTGATAGATAATGGAGTAGGCCTAAACATTTGTACACTACAGTTGGTCATAGCATTGGGATATGCAATAGAATCAGTGGATCCTCGCAAGAAGATCACCATCAAGGCCTATGATGATGCAGAGCGTTCATCCAAAGGAGCTGTGGTACTACCAATCCGAGTGGGCCCTGTAGTAAAGCACATCATCTGTCAGGTTCTGGACCTTCCTCTGCCATATAATCTATTATTAGGGAGACCTTGGATACATGCCATGCAAGCTGTTCCATCTACCTACCATCAATGTATCAAGTTCCCACATAATGGTGTAGAGATCACAATCCTGGGCGATGCAAATCCCTTTGCATTTTGCCATAATATCAGTCATCAACCAGAGATTACCGTTCCTAATAATAGAGAAGCCATTTCCTCCACATCATATATAAATCCCGCCTCTCTTGCCAGTTCAAACACCACTATACCGAAGCAAGAAAAGCTTAAGATGAAGATCGCAGAGGAAGGTCCTGGGGAATACAACTTGAGTCAACTCTTTTGTGTTGGACAAATGCCCACTTCTCCTAGAACTCATGGTAAACCACAATAGTTACTCCAGCAACCACTAAACATACCAGCATGTGCTTTGACACCTTTCGTTCTTGGAAAGAGTCAAGAGGAAGAAACACAAGATGAGGACCTGGCGGAATGGATCTATAAAGATCCCATCACCACTGACATACCGCGAGTTACACTTCCTATGGATCAGTATGGCAAAGGCCTTCTCATTATGCAAAGAATGGGATATGATGGTCAGAGTGCTTTGGGATACTGCAAACAAGGACGACACGAACCTCTGCTACCAGAATTCAAGCCCAAAGGTAATACAGGCCTTGGCTTTGAAAAAGAGATCCTTCCTAAACTCAGATTCAAAGGAAAACCTAGCAAACCATTTTGCCCACCTACTGCAAAGAGGACACCTTTCATAATCAAAGCACCATCAAGCACTATCCCCACTGCCCCATCGAGGCTCACAACTCCACCATCTACAATACCAATCATCCCACCAATCAAACCAGTAATCCCATTCGCAACAGCCATTACATCCATAGTACCATTAGCAGCAGCAACTGTATCAGAATCCGCATCAGCATCTATGGTACCAGCAGTTCCTGCAGAAGCCACTGAGTCAACACTGCCGATACTTCTTGTGCCAGATTCTTTTATCCCCATCAAACTTCCTGTAGCACCGATCACTACAAAGGTACATCAACCAATCACACCTGCCGTGTTTAATTCTAAAGACATCCCAGTATGGTATAGCAATCAGATGCTGGAAAGTGATTCAGAGACCGACTCACATGAGTGGGAATTTGATTCTGTACAGCTTAATACTTCAGATGAGGAAGACACATCACCACCTCCACCACGCAAAGACATCCCTGTTTACGGAGAAGCACAGATAAAGACCACTTGGGTTCTTGAGCTGGAAACATCTTCCACAGACCCTACGTCTCATCCTACGCCTGATTCTGACAGGGAAAGTACCATCAACGACCTTCACCACACTGTCTTGACCCTCACTGATACCTCTAACGAACTTAATCTAGTCGATGAAGTAATGCCCATTGTCCACCCTAAACTCATCGAATGGAACCAACTAAATCCCCCATGTCTTGATTTCTTCCAAAACGATGAGGCTATCATTGACTTTTTGGAATTACGGGATAATCTACCAAGCGGGGATCACAAAGCTGGATTCGCCATTGAACTTAATAGCGCAGCATACTTCGGGGCGGATGCCAAACCTTTCAGCTGCAAAAATATAACAATGAAACATGGATCTTCCAGTGAAAACCACACTGTGGCACTGTTTGATCCCACAAAAGTAAAAAGAAAGAGCGTATCCAACGGTGAAAACCTCTTTGAGGCACTTGAGGATGAAGGGTTTGACATTCTCCCTGCTAATGCACAACAGGAATGATCAACGATTCTCATCAAGGAAACCAAAGAATACAATGTGGGGACTCTTGAAAATCCTCATCTCATACATCTGGCATCTCTTCTCACTCCAGAGGAACAACCTAAATTTATAGAGTTCTTCCAGAAGTGTCAGATCAACTTTGCATGGTCATATGCAGACATGCCTGGGCTTGATCCTGATTTAGTCATGCATCACCTCACCATAGCAGAAGGAGCCAAACCTATCAAGCAGAAGCTTCGTAAGATGCATCCCCAGATTGCAGTGCTAGTCAAAACAGAACTCAAGAAACTCCTGGATGTTAGTTTCATTAGACCAATTGATTATGCAGAATGGATCTCCAATATTGTGCCTGTTGGCAAACTAAAAGGGGGCATCCGCATTTGTACTGACTTCAGAGATCTAAATAAGGCCTGTTCTAAGGATGATTTCCCCCTACCAAATATTGACATCATAGTGGATCTAACAGCAGGACATGCCATGCTTTCACTCATGGATGGCTTTTCAGGATACAATCAAATAAAGATCGCACCAGAGGACCAACATAAGACAGCCTTCACATGTCCATGGGGCACATATTGCTGGAATGTAATGCCTTTCGGTCTAAAGAATGCAGGAGCAACCTATCAAAGAGCAATGACCACCATCTTCCATGACATGATGCATACCATGATGGAAGATTATGTTGATGACTTACTAGCAAAATCACTCACTAGAGAAGGGCATCTCCACATCTTAGATAAAATCTTTGATAGACTGGAACAATACCATGTTCGACTCAACCCAAAGAAATGTGTCTTTGGAGTAACCTCCAGGAAGCTTCTAGGATACATTGTCTCAAGCAAAGGTATTGAGGTCGACCCAGCAAAGGTTAAGGCAATCATGGACATGCCACTTCCAAAGAATATTAGTTAGCTAAGGACATTACAAGGGCGGCTTCAATCCATCCGAAGATTCATTGCACAATTGGCTGATAAGTGTCACCCATTCACACACTTGCTACACAAGAACATCTGCTTTCAGTGGGATGCCAGATGCCAACAAGCATTTCAAACGCTTAAAGACTATCTCATGAATCCACCATTGTTGATGCCACCAGATCCAAGTAGACCGTTGTTACTTTATATCTCAGTGACAAGTACAACATTAGGTGTATTATTGGCACAACATAATGCAGAAGGCAAAGAGTGTGCTATTTACTACATCTCTCGCACACTGGTTGGCTATGAACTCAATTACACACCTATTGAGCGAGCTTGCCTAGCAGTAATCTTAGCAGCCACTAAATTGCGACACTATCTGTTGACACACAAGGTACAACTCATCGCAAAGATTGATCCACTCAAGTATTTACTCAGCAAAGCAGCATTGACAGGTCGCTTGGCCAAATGGGTAATGATTCTAAGTGAATTTGACATCGAGTATGTGGACCGTAAAGCTATCAAAGGTCAGGTTATTGCAGATCACTTGGCCAATGCACCACTCATAGGCGATCATCCTCTCATTTCCAATTTTCCAGATGAAGAGCTATTCATGATCACAACAGCACAACCATGGAAACTATATTTTGATGGTTCATACACTAGGCACGGCTCAGGGGCAGGCATTCTGTTTCTCACACCTCAAGGTGATAGCATCCCGAAGTCTTACAGGCTCACATTTCCATGCACAAACAACATAGCAGAGTATGAGGCCTTGATCACAGGACTCAGGTTAGCCGTACAATGGAAATTACAAGAACTACAAGTATATGGCGATTCCCAACTAGTCATTTGACAAGCAACAGATAAATATCAGACCAAAGATGATAAACTCATGCCATATAAGCAAATGGTGGACACTCTAAAGACATCATTTACTACTATCACTTTTGAGCAGATACCAAGAGATCAGAATCAAGCTGCTGACGCTATGGCTACCATCGCATCTCTCCTAGATCTTCCACAAAATTCAACACGCTACGATTTCTTGGTAGAACAGCTTTGGATCCCCGCTTATGATATCCCTGAATCTGAAACGATATGTCGCCTTGTTGGTTCTGAATCCCCATGGTACGGTGAGTTCTACACCTATCTTCGCGATCATACCCTTCCTCCCAACCAATCAAATAACCAACGAAAAACCTTCATTCGCCAAACTGCTCGATATACCATTATTGCCGAAACCCTATACCGACGTAGTCTTGATGGTACTCTCCTTCGATGTCTGGAACAGGATGAGATAACAAAGGTTTTGGAAGAGGTACATGAAGGAATTTGCGGGACTCACTCAAGTGGTCCATCACTAGCCAAGAAGATCATGCGAGCTGGATACTATTGGCCATCTATGGAAAAGGATTCCTACTACTTTGTCAGGAAATGCAAGAAATGTCAAGTTCATGGTGACCTGATACATGCACCAGCATAGGAACTGCAACCAATCACAACACCATGGCCTTTTTGTCAATGGGGCCTCGACCTTGTGGGTAAGATTCATCCATCTTCATCCAATGGCCATAAATTCATTATTACCGCCACCGAATATTTCACAAAGTGGATCGAAGCTGTTCCACTTACCCAAGTCACCGGCAAGCAGATCGCCTCATTCATCCTCAACTACATCATCTGCCGGTATGGTGTACCCATGTCCATCGTCACAGATAACGGTCTTCCTTTCAAAAATCAGGATGTCTGTGAACTTTGAGAGAAATTTCATATCCAACACCGCTTTTCCACTCCCTATTACCCACAAGGAAATGGTCAGGCCGAAGCATCCAATAAAAACATATTAAGGATCCTCAAGAAAATAGTCAATGATGCCGGTCATGATTGGCATGTTCAATTGAATCCAGCGCTATGGGCATATCGAACTAGCATTCGAACCCCTACAGGTGCAACTCCTTATTCATTGGTCTATGGTGCAGAAGCTATCTTACCTATTGAGGTTGAGATACCATCATTACGAGTTTCCTTGCATAATCTCATCGATGATGAAGCATACAGAGTCTCACGTCTTCAGGTCTTAGAGTTACTTGATGAGAAGCGACAAGCTGCATACAATCACCTCAAAGCCTATCAGCAGCGCATGAGTAGAAGCTACAATCACCGAGTTAGATCTCGTACATTTGAGGTAGGTGATCTTGTTCTTCGAGAGAATCCTCGCAACCAACCAAACAAAGAACATCAAGGCAAGTTTGAATCAAATTGGCTCGGCCCATATGTTGTCACTGCTGTATTCGGGTCCGGGGCATATCAGTTGGCTACATCAGACGGAGAACCTCTCGCAGATCCAATCAATAGCATGCACCTCAAACGGTTTTACACATAAGCTGTACAGAGCATCAGGCTCCCCTGCATACTGGAAAATACCAAAAACATTCAGAAAAATGTCCTGAAGAAATACAAAAACATTCAAAAAAGTAAAGAAAAATCATGCATCCAAACGGTGAACAACCACTCTAGTGGCACCTTGGGTAAGTACGATGGCGAAAACCTAGCAAACAGGCGCCACTCGTAAAGGCAATGGCTCCAATATCTTTCAGGCTCGTTGCGATCACATTCATACATACACACATCCATCCATTTAACCATGGCTTGTTATTTGATCTGTAATCCAAGAAAGTACTTCATGCGTCTAGCATCCCGCTTTTCATAAATCATGTCCAACTTGGGGGAAATGCCCTTACAATCTAGATGATGGAAGTGGATTCTACATTACTGGTGATTCATTGGCAAAAACATTCAAAAATGTCTCGCAAAATACAAAAACATTCAAAAATGTCTCGCAAAATACAAAAACATTCAAAAATGTCTCGCAAAATCCAAAAACATTCAAAAATGACTCACAAAATCCAAAAACATTCAAAAACTATTACACAAAATCCAAAAACATCGAAAAACCCATCGAAAATCACACAAAAACATGGCAACACCTTGTACATATTCATTCAAGCAGATGCAAAACCAACATTAACACAATACTCACACAATGACCATTTATGAATCGACCACACAATCCACATCCAACAAATCAGAAACTGTCTTTAAAAACAAGGATGCATCCTTCCTTACCAAAACAATGACAAAAGTGACGTTTTCTTTGACAAGAAAATTATGTTAAGCTATCAAATGCTTGGTTGATTCGTGAGTAATTCATTTGTTTATTTGTATCGGGATCATTCAGCATTGTTTTGTATCGTTTGCGCATTATTTCCGATGAAGTTCTGGGGCATGTACTAATGGTGTCTACGTGGGAAGTTCACTAGGCTACGTGATCTTATGCCAAATGCAATCATAGATCACTACGGCTTGCTGACTACATCGTATACCTTGACCATATGAGCATGAACCATTACCAAGGATCCTTATTCTTTATTCTTTATGTATATACTGTTTGTTTGTAGGTACAAATGCTCTTTCTTTGGTTCCTACCTCATCCAAACTAGATAAAGGTTTTTATTTCTTAGTATGGTATGCACTTGTCTCAGGATATGATCAGCCTAAGATCAAGGAGGATGATCCAAGTCATGCATGAATAGAGATAATCCTTGTCTGTTCTGCAAGCAATACTCAGGTCAACTTGATCCATTATATCAAGTTGCTTGTATTAACTTGCTATATCAAATCCATGTAAGAAATACTCTGGTCATCTTGAATCATTATGTCAAGATGCTTGTATTCTCTTCCAACATTTTAAAAGCTCAATGATGAAAATAGAGCACTATGGATCGTCATTCCATCTCATTTGTATATACTGCATTCCGTTGCATTCCACCCATCCATACAGTCATAATAGCTACATATCATGCATACATAGTCATAATAATGCATACTCTATTTTACTCATCTTCTTCCATAGGACTCGGTCCTAGTCCTCCATATCTTCTATCTAACATCAAATCCCCCCTCACCCTCCCTATCTTGATCGTCAACATCATCCTAATCCCTTCATCACTTCCCATCCTCACTCATCCACAAAATTAAGCCAGTTACTCTGTCTACACAGATACATCGACTCCCACACACCTAGACTATCAACAGATACTCTGATCATGTATCTTCGGGTCTCAACAGGTAATCGATTATGGTAATCCTAGACTACATCAGGCATTTATCATAATGACCTAGTCTCAACGGGGCTGCCATGATTCCCCACAACCATCCATCACACGCACATACTATCAATTGATCAACCAATCAAACACAATCCAACAGACAATTACATCAATTGTCTACGTCTCAACGAGTATTTTGCTTCATATACCTTGACTTCATCGGGCAATTACATCAATTGTCTAAGTCACATTAGGTCACTTTGATTCACTTACTTAGATTTTATCATGTCCAAGCGACCAACTGACATCAACTGTCATGCTTTGACTTGACCGGGGCAATTAAACCGATTGCACCAGATTGTCCAAACAATTTTGATCAATTGTATAGCATCAATCCAAACCCCACACTACATCTACTATGTATCTCTTGCATGACCTCAGGGTACTCGTTGGCTTGTTGTTTCTTCATATTCACTCCATTTTCTCCCATTCTTTCATCATTAGTTCTAATTTCTTCTATTCTACCTCCCCTCCACTTTTCATTCTTTTTCGAGAGATCGCCCGATTTTTCAAAAAAAAATTCGGCCCATCCCTCGAGGGGGCATACCACCCATTAAATTTATATTTTATGGGGCATTTCTTCACACCTATTTTTCTTTCTTTGAAACGACGCGATAAACCGCACCGTCTCAAAGAGGGGCAAATGTAGTCACATAAATCTGTCCACTTAATTAAATGAATACTTGTATTTATTTGATTATTTAACCATCAATTAATAATTAATTAAATTAATATTTAATTAATTCATCTTAACCCTCTTCTCCTATTAATTAAATAAATTATTCAATTTATTTGATTTAATTCACTTAACCAAATTCATACCATTAATTAAATAAATAAATCATATTTGTTTAATTAAATCTTCTCTCACATTTAAATAAATTAATATTTATTTAAATCCCCCAAAATCCCACCTCTCACATTTAAATAAATTAATATTTATTTAAATCCCCCAAAATCCCACCTCTCACATTTAAATAAATAAATCATTTATTTAAATCACCTTTATCCTCCACCCACTTGTATTTTCCTACAAAAGCAAGTTGCACAATTATTTTAAATAAATAATTTATTTAAATCACCTTTATCCTCCACCCACTTGTATTTTCCTACAAAAGCAAGTTGCACAACTATTTTAAATAAATTATTTATTTAAAATCCTATTTATCCTCACCCACTTGAAACCTTTAATGGTTTCCCTTAAAGTATTCAAACTTGATGGCTTTAAAGTCTTCAAACTTGATGGCTTCCTTCTATAGTCTTCTTAAGACTTTAATGGTTTTCCTTAAAGTCTTCAAGCCTTTAATGGTTCCCCTCAAAGTCTTCAAGCATTTTAATGCTTTATCTTCCTTTTTTTCATTTAAATAAATTAATATTTATTTAAATATTTATCCAAATACAACTTGCACACATTTATTGAAATAAATGAATTTTTATTTTAATAAAATCCTATTTTCCCTCACCCACCAAATCCACTTGCAAAATCTAATCCCCTTCTAGATTCTTCTAACCCCTTCCTAATTAGCCTAATCCATCCCCTAATTATTGTCACATTCCTAAGCAAAATGGAGTCACTTCTCAAAGCCTAAAAGTCTTTGATAACCTTTGAAAGCTTCCAACCTTCAACCACTAAATGTCTCAAAGTCTTGGATAACCTTTGAAAGCTTCCAACCTTCAACCACTAAATGGCTCAAAGTCTTTGATAACCATTGAAGGCTTTCAACCTTCAACCACTTAATCCCCAAAGTCTCCAATAACCATTAATGGTTACCTCAAACCCTCCCACATGGTTAAAACATTTGTTTTGACTCAACCTCTACCCAACCCAAGGGTCTCATCAAGCCTTTAATGCTTTGACCATGATTATCTCTTAATTATTTGCACAAAGGTTTATCCTTGCATTAACTCCTAATCTAGTGGGTAATCCTAATTTAGGCTTGACCCTTACCTTCTAGATAACCATGAGGTCTCCTCAGGCATTTAATGCCTCCAACCTCTTCTCTCAACCCAATCTTATGTTGACACTTGTCACCATTTCATTGGTGCAAATTGTGCACATGGATCCCCAACTTTCAAGCTTGACCCTTGATTAAACCTTTCAATCCTGGCCATCCATTGCTCCATTTTTCCTATAAATAGAGCCCATTCCTTCATAATCCAGATCCTGAAAACTTGTATGCATTTAGGCTATAGACATTTTTAGAGAGCATTTAGCATAGCATAACTAAAATCTTGTCTTTTTGGTAAAATCAATCATTTTAGCATCAATAGCATAGTATTTAGCTTTTCATTTCATATTTGAAGCTTAATATTAAATCTCAATCCTCCATAAGCATCCATAGTGCAAAAAGATGCTGAGAGCTACACTCATTTGGGACTTGGAGAGGAGAGGAACAAGGGAGGAGCAACTATGAGCATCTTGATTAGCTATTTCATTCTATGTTTATATGCTTTCTATTTCATGCTTAATATCTCTCTTGATATGCCTGTTTAGGATAATCTTTTGTTGCTAACACTTGTGCTCTTGTGTGTGTTGCCATCAAACAGATTTTCTAATCTTTTTTGCAGAGCATCAGATGTAATAGACAACTAAAAAGTATATATATGAATAATGTCAAGTGTATAGAAATAAATATACATGAAAATAGTAATAAATTGTTACACCCCATTTTGACATTACTATTTACTTTTACTTGTTTTGGCTAAAATACTTTAAGCACATGAATATGCTTTGGATATATATATATATATATATATATATATATATATATATATATATATATATATATATATATATATATATATATATACATATATACATATATATATATATATATACATATATACATATATATATATATATATATACATATATATATATATATATATATACATATATATATATATATATATATATATATATATATATATATTTGGACATTAGATCAATGAATGTGAAATCATTCTTATAATATGATATTTAAAATATATGATGAAATATATGATGTTTTAATGAAATATATGATATTTTAAATAACAGCCGACTACTGTTGTAAAGTGTTGAGTTGGATGCAGGAAATGAATGATCTTTCAGAGGGGAGGAAGAGTATCACTTAGGAGAGGAATTTGGTTTGGTAATATTAATATATGTGCCTTATTGACCTATCACACACTCACAACCTAGTTTTTCAAGTTGAGTTAGATTAGTTGGGTAGCATTAAGATGCTTTATGTCGTTTAGGTGTTGTTTAGTATTGGTGATGATTAGTTAAGTGTCATAATTTCTTGGTTTGAGTATCCTTGTTTGGAATGTTGGATTGAATCTCTTGATAGGGTTTTAATCTTTATATATATATATATATATATATGAAATTGGGATGCATTGTATTTATTATATTTTGACCATGTCAAGTAGTAAGCACTGTATATTATTAAGACTCCCATTAAAATGGGGTATGCATATCACTTTGACCAACATCAACCCCCTTTTAAGGAGCCAATGCCTATGTGTTTAAACTGCCACCCTTAACACCACGTAGGGAGTGGTTTCGTAAAGTACATGGTGAGTAGCATTAACTCTAGCACTGACCAAGTAAAGGGAGCGCTTAAGATGGTAAAAACTATATCATCTGCCAAATGTTATCGGCCCTCCTCCCCACTTCATGGGATGCAAAATGAGTAAAGGTGGTCACTTGACCCTTTCAAAGGGAAGTGACTAATGTATTAATAATTACCCTATAATAAGGGAACGGTAGAAAAGGTAAGTTAGATAATTAAGTGGTCCTGCTAAATATAAGGGAAGACCTAGTCAATAGGTATATGATATTTCGAGATAGAGTTCTATTTGTATTTTATTATTGGAGTTAGTAATAGACACATATTTGCATAGGTAAGTGTTGAGATTAATTAGTCATCATATTCTGACTTAGTAAAAAGATGATTCGTAGTATCATTTTTATATACTGTTATGCGTCGACCATGGAGCTAGAGAGTGACCACATAGTCTTAGTGGTGGTGATAAGTAAGAGATATGTGGAAAATTAGAGAGCTCATTTGGAGCATTGTATTCCATTCAATTCCATTTCATTTTGTCTCATTTTGTCATATTTCCTTGAGATCATATCATTTCTCACATTTGATCTCATTCCATCTCAGTTATATTGTGAGAGTTGAGAAACACAACAACACAGGAGCCTAAAGATCTTAGCAAGCTGAATAATATGTTACAAGGAGAAGCAAGGAAGCAAATAACAGAAAAGAAAAACACAGAAAATATGCTCAAAATAATGAGAGCTCAATATTCACAAAAATGTGTAATGTGATAATCCTTACAATACAATGAAAAGAATTAACCTCTAATAGGTCAAGAAACCCTAAAAAGGAAAACCTAGGCTTCCACATAATAATTAATAAAAGAATTAATTATTATGCACCTAAAGTTAGCTTAAGTGTAAAAGAGATAAAGGGAACCTAAATAATTAAACAAATATGGTTTAATTAATCAAGCAAAGACCCGAATACTCTAACACCCCCCCTTAAGCTAGACTTAGGGAGAAGCTAAAACCTAGAACAGCTACTGAAAGCAAGAAAGATGGGTCTCGACAACAAGGCTTGATCAATTACCCAAATACAACCAAATCTATATGAATTGGAGAAATAGAGAAAACCACGTGGGAAAAAAACTCTACTCCAAACAGAGATGGAAAAAGAAAAAGAAGGACTGAAAAAGTCTCCAAACAAGAATGTTCCAAAAAGATAGGAATAAGAGAAGATCAAAAGAATCACTGAAGCATGAAGAACTTGCAAACATTGTTGAAGAACCTCCACTGAAATAGAACATGACTGGGTAGAGAAGACTGTAATCTGTATGAGTGCCCTCAAATGACACTACTCAAATCAAAAGGAAAACAAAGGCAAACAATTGAACTCGAAGATACAGATGGCATGAGAAACCAAAGCCTGAAGAGTTGATCAATCAAACTAAGGAAGCATTAGAACCAATAGGACAAACCTCCCCATAATGTTGAAAAGGGAGAGGGATAGGTACACTAAAAAGAATGACCAACAAGAACCAGGAACATCGAAGGTGCAGAGAAAGTACATAGTGTCATGGAAGGAAAACTCACTATGCAAAGGTACATGGAAAATAAAATGAAAACATCAACCCCCTCATGACACTTTATAAGTAGTGCGTGTACAATAAGGAACAAGATGTGCAAGATCCCAAGTAAACAATGCATGATGGCACTTTATCATCGTGCATTTGCATAAATGAAATATGACAATGATAATAAGACTGGAAACAGAAAGAAAAACCAAAATCGAGACATCCTACTCAGAGAAGACATCCCAAGACTTGAAACAACCAAGATATCCACTAGAGTGCTGAAAAGAAAAAAGATGAATAAAATATTCCTGGAGAAGTATCTGGAAAGAAAAACCATATGGCTGGAAACTACACAGAACAATCTTTTAAGAAATATAATTTAAAAAAAAAACAGAGTTCGGATGCCCATTTTATGGCTTCCGGAGTGCAAATAATAGACCCCACTTTGACTGGAAAAAAACACAATCAAACAAAAAAATTGGGAAAAAATTCAAACACCACAATGTCTGGCTCGGAACCAGCTTTCTAACACCTATTCATTTTCAAAAAAATAACTCCGTTTGCCCAAGTTATTGTGAAAAAACCAACCCCCAAAAAAATGGCAAGAGGGAGGAGGGTTGGAGGCAGGGTCGGACGGAGGTGGCCCGTGGGCGGTGCTCCCATGGCGGAGCTACTAAAATGGGTAGTGGTCGGGCTGGAGGTGGTGGTCAAGGGCTAGTGGGCAAGAGAAGGTTGATGGTCTGGGGGCCAGCAGCAGTGAGGAGAGGCCAGATGCGACGGGGAGAGGTTGACAGGGGCCGACAGCGGCGGGGAGAGGTTGTTAGGTCTCAGAGACAACTAAGAGGGGGGGGGGGGGGTTAAATCAGTTTTCCAATAAATTCAAACCAAAATTAACTTAACCAAAACTTAATGCTTAATACTGGTAAACCAAAATTTATGCTGGTAGACAGTTTTAACAGTTAATTGTAGCACCAGTAAAGATTAATGCATGAAACAAAAAGACAATAACATCCACAACACATAACACAGATATTTGTATGTGGAAACCCTATAAGAGGAAAAACCACGGTGGGAATCCTTACCCACAATCAAATGATACTACTACATATAGTATGTGTGTACAATATGGAGTCTGCACATGCAGAAAGGCTAGCTGCCTAGAGCTCACTGCTCAATCACAAAATGGGAGTCACACTGACTACAATTGGATGGTTAAATCCAATGATAATGTACTACTAAGAATAGCATCTTCATATGCTGGATTCAGTACCAGTTTAGCTCTGATATGCCTTCTTAAAACCTTCCTTCAATCTTGAATGATGTATGTGTGTATAGCTCTGCTTATATTTGCATATACCTTATTACGATCCTTTTTCCAATCTCATATCAATCTCACAAATAAGATCTTACATTTATACCAGAACCTAAGACCAATTGAGTAGGTCGGCTCACTAAAGATATTACAATAAAATCATTTACAAATAAATCAATATCCGATGCATCGTGTCGGCTCAATGCATTTACAATAATGACAAATTATCTTCATAATGTGTCATGTTGATTTGGAATAGATATGCTTGCCGGTGCATAACCTATACCTATTTTCTGGTAACAATAAATATGCAAACCCGAATAGACCAATGAACAAATCACCATAACAAAGTGTCCAAACAATGTCTTCGACATAACCAAGTAGTCTCCAAGTCATTCCAAGTGCCGGTGAACCAAATATCGGCGGTTGTGCATAAGTCACTGACTTGCCAGTGAACATAATCAAGAGTCTCCAAGTGCTGATAAATGTTGACAAGTGTTGACATCAATGACAAAACCATATCAACATATCCAAAATACCAATAGATACTAGTGGGGCCTAGCAACGGCAAGGCCCAGAGGAAACCAGTGGGTAGTGGCGCAGGGCCCGAGGCCAGAGCTAGTGGACTAATGCAGTACCAGGGGGCCCATGGTACCCTGCGTACTGTGGGAACCCCAAAATTTGATTTTTTGAAAAAAATTGCCCAAAAACACTTTGAAAGTTGATTTTTTGATTTTTTTTTCCCCAAAAAAGCAAATTTCGGCCTGCATGTCGTAAAAAGGCAAAAAATAATGTTTTTTTTTTTTTAAAATTCGAATTGCATGCCAGGGTCGTATAGCCTGGTACTGAAGAAAAAATATCCCTAGAGGCTCAGGAGTAAAAAATGGTCAAGTTTTAAATGACCATAGGGGTTTTTGGGCCTTCTAAGCATGATGGTGAGGTCTGTTTAGGCCCAAAGTGCTTAGAAAAAAGGCCTATCCCTAGGTGCACAAAAAAACTTCCTGGAACCCCAGATCTGCTTCCAATGCAAAAAATTCTCAAAATAAGAGTAGATAGCTACAAATCTAAAGCTTTGATACCATGTGAGAGTTGAGAAACACAACACCAGAGGAGCCTAAAGATCTTTGCAAGCTGAATAATCTGTTACAAGGAGAAGCAAGGAAGAAAATAATAGAGAAGGAAAACACGAAAAATATGCTCAAAAGAATGAGAGCTCAATATTCACAAAAATGTGTAATGTGATAATCCTTACAATACAATGAAAAGAATTAAACTCTAATAGGTCAAGAAACCCTAAAAAGGAAAACCTAGGCTTGCATATAATAATTAATAAAAGAATTAATTATTATGCACCAAAAGTTAGCTTAAGTGTAAAAGAGATAAAGGGAACTTAAATAATTAAACAAATATTTTTTAATTAATCAAGTAAAGACCCGAATACTCTAACATATACATCTCCATAATCTTTTTTCATTGCTTATTGTTCTTTGTTTCATAGTTCTTCATTAAGAGAAGAGGATAGTTCAAGAGTTGTGAGGAAATAGGTTAGAAGCTATTGTTGAAGGCTTGGGAATTTATGTATCAGCGGATATAAGATGAAGCTAGCACCATTGATGAAGGAATCGGTAATGCATGGTAGCTATAATCCAGGCATGAGGATTCTACCCTCTCTTTTATATTGATATGTTATTTATAGATTATGATGTTGCATAGGCTTAATTGAAGCTATGATAGGAATTGTATTACTTGGTGTAAATGTATTCCTAAGTGATGGTAACTTGTAATCTTAGGATTAGACTCATGTATGTGATTAATTATGCTTTATTAAATCAATGATTGAAATTGAGATACTTATAGGATATACATTCTTGAGTTGATAGAAACTCGATAATCCTTATGATTAGATTTATATTATGTATGTAATAGCTACGATATAGCTATTCTATGATATGTATCTATAGTACATAGGAATGATTAATTTGGTTAATCCTGGGGTTAGGTTAATCCGTGGATTGGAAGTAAACCTAGATAGTCATAGTATTATTTGAACTTAGGAGAAAGGTATGAGAATAGATAAATGGTCAGCTTACCATAATTATGCTATGCTATGATGTGAAAGTTGAATATAGGAAGGAATGAGCTAGTAATCCAGGGTTAGATTAACCAGGGTTGTGAATAACCTAAATGTTTCCTATCGGTACCCATGGGGTAAATGTGGGATAGTTAAATGGCCAGTTTACCAAATAGAGAAATGAAGTGGGTGGACACATGACTCTCACTCAAAGTACTGGGTGATGAATTCTTAAGCCTAAGTAGTGTAGGTTTCCACTGTCTAAACTGTCAGTTCACTATGATCCAGGTTTACATACTAGATAGGGAATGCCATACATGTAGGTTGTAGCCTATGTATGGTAGCTCTACTTATGTAGGACACAATACTATGCTCAGAAGGCTATATTATATTGTGAGGTTACCAACCAAACTCTTCGTCGAAGGGTCGGGCCGCTTTGGTTAGAAGAGGCATGAGGGACTGTTAAGTCTTGGTTGGGTGGAAAAGCACTTGAGTGATGCTCTTCCTCATGCAGTTGGTGGCTAATATTTGAGGATATATACCGGGAAGGACATCTAGACCACTATGTTTTACTTATGTACTCTTTAAGCTCAGTTGAAGCTTTATTTGTATTCATATATTCCTAAAGCAAATGGAAGTTTGAAAATGATAATGTAAATGCATTTAAATTTTTATGAATATGACTTTGTATATGTTTCATGATGAATGAAAATGAAAATGGATTTATTTCAATTATGTATCTTGAAATAAAAAGGAAAAAAAAATTTTATTACTTGTATTTTGGCAATGTATTTGTTTCACTTGTGGGTTAAAACTTGGTAAAATGAAAGGGTAGAACAAAGGGGATGTTACAAAAACAAATTACATAAAAAAGCACCACTCATCCATATATAATTATATTTAGTGCATGTCTTCAAATTGAACCAAAACCTATATAAGAATCCACATGGAATCTATTAGAATTATTATTTCAAAGAGTTGTCTAAATTTGGAATGTGTGTTTTACCTTCCAAATTTTATAGACTAATTAAGGATAGTACAACAATTGCTCTTTTATTGCTTTTGGATTTGATTGTGTTTGCCAATTTTTATCATCTGAAGAACAATTGCTCCAATGTGAAGTGAGCACATTGAAGGTAAATGAATTCTCGTATATGATGTCTCATCTCTTAAACTGACCCACATTGCTCCCATGTGAAGTGACACATTAAAGATAGATGATTGGACAATGAATTGTATTATATGTTGTCTCATCTCCTAAACTAATCCACATTGCTCCCATGTGAAGCGACACATTGAAGATAGATGATGGATAATGAATTGTATTATACATGTTGTCTCACCTCCTAAAATAACCCACAAGTCATGAGAAATCTTTTTGGTTAAGAGTCAAGGATCCCAATCTTATCTCTTTTTATTGTTGGAACCTTGCACTTAGTACGAGTATGATTTGATCTCTGGTAGACTCATTAAGAACCTTTCAACTTCACCAATAGACCAAAGATCCATTTACAACCTTGTTTGTTTTAGCTCACTAGATGAAAATATAACTATTTGATTTTTTTAATTTATATTTATGTTGTACATTTTGTTCTCTGAAGTCGAGTTGTTTCTTTTGCAAGGAAGGTAGATGATAAACGTTTGAATCAAAACATTTTAGCAGGTTTTCAGTATAGAAAAGGTACACCGGTCTCTTTTCAGTTTTTTAGTTTACTTTTATTTAGTTTTCTATTGCATGACAATGGAGAGATATTAGGGTTATATTCTTGTTTTATTGCGCTACTATCAGTTTCAATTTATTTTGTAACAAACTTGTTCATCTCATCATAGGCTTTTTCTAATCTATGTTTTTTTCTTAATTTCTTTAAATTATATTCTTGAGTTGTGATTAAATGCTTAGCTGATCTCTTGCTTTCTCCAACCATGTCTATGTTGGCATATGCACACTCCAATGAGACATTGTATGTGATTGAAGGTTTTTTCATTGATGGCAACCTTGCAATCCTATGGCACTGGCAAAGGCATTATACCGACATTAGCAGATCACACTCTACACCGTCACTCAAGACACCAACACTGGCACCGACACAAAAGAAAGGAAGTATACTGGCACAGAGGCCGATAGGATTTTTGTTATATTATATTTTGTTTATTATTGTAAAAACTTTGTAAGCCGACTTGGCAAATTGTAAAATGACTCCTATATATAAAAGAGATCATTATAGACATTTAAAAAAAGGTAATGTAAGAAGTAAGGAAAAATATTAGGCAGACCTATTATGCGAAATATAGGTTAAGGGGTATATGTAAAGAACACAGCAAGAACCGGTACTGAATCTGGCATTGAAGATGCTATTGTAAATCAGTACAAGATATTGGATTTGTATAATCCTCATTGTAAATTGGTGAGACTTCCCATTGAGCAGTGAGCTCTAGGCAGTTGGCCTTCCTGCATGTGCAGGCCCCTATTGTAAGTAATATTCTCTTATTGGCCAGTGAGTGAATATTGTGGGTCACAAATCCCACCAAGGTTTTTCCCACACCAGGTTTCCTCATTAAAATCTTGTGTTATGGTGTGCTTTTCATGTGGATGTTCTTGAATTTGTTTATTACATTATTTCTTGCATATCGGTACACTGTTATATTATGTTCTCCACGTTTTAAGTTAAGAAATTCTATATACCGGTTAGATACTGATTCACCCCCCCCCCCCCTCTTAGTATCTGTGGGATTCCTAACAATTGGTATCAGAGCCTCGTCCTCTATTTTCAGAAGCCTAATAGCTTGAGGAAGATCTTGACACCGATAAAGATGGAAAATCTGATGAAGCAATTGGAAGGAGCTCTTACAGACTATGATGTAGAAAAATTGAAAAATATCAAACTAGAAGATGATTTAAGGGTAGCTCAAGATATCATTCAGGCACTTCAAGAAAATTTTATTGTTGCAAGAAATAAGAGAAGTGAACTTTGTGAAAAATTGCCAAATGAGAATGATGAAAAGGAATCACTTAATGATATGATAAGCAAGTTGAAACAAGAGATCATGACAACAAAGAATGAGATGCAGGATATGACTATGAGATTTTGCAAAGAGATTGAGGATAGGAAGAAGAATGAAGAATAATTGACCAGAAGACTAAGTGATGCAGCAAATGAGAACACAAGACTTAGCTATGAAAATGACATGTTGAAGACAGATCTGATGCATACTCAGAATGACTCAAATGAACTGATGAGACAAAAAGAAGTCTTAGAAAGAGAACTAGAAACTGCAAATCAACATAAAGAAAAATTCAAGAAAAGCTCAGAGGAACTTGGCACCTTGGTGAAGAATAAAAAACCTAAAGGTGACACTTCTAGAATTGGCTTTGAAGTTGGTGAAAGCTCTGGTACTGCAAATACTCAAGATCACAGCAAATCGGTAAGACAACCTAATGCTTATAAATTCAATGAAAAATGCTTTAACTGTAATAAGTATGGTCATAGAGCAAATGAATGTAGATCTAGAAATTATTAGAATATCAACACACCCACCAATCAATGTTCTAAATGCAACAAAGTAGGTCACAATTCTGAAAACTATAGAATGAATGTGAGATGTTATATTTGTGGAAGATTTGGACATTTATCTAGTCAATGCAGAACACAAACCGACATAGGTTATGGAAAAGCTATTCAGAAAAATAATGTAACTTGTTATGCAAGTAACAAGATTGTGCATATTGCTAAATTCTGTAGAAGTAAAGGAACACCGGTAGACAACAAAAGTTATAGCTTGAAAGGTAAAGAAAAAGTTGAAGAGGTTAAGCAAGAATTCTCTAAACAATGGATTAGAAAAGCTGATCTAAATATTGGGAATACTCCTCCACCGGTAGAACAAACCAATGCTTCACTGACAGAATAGAGTGATGCTTCATCGGAAGGACAGAGCAGTGCTCCACCGGTAGGAAGTTCTTCATCTAATTGAAGAAAATTTCCTTGAGGGTTTGGCAATCTATTGACACATGTGCTATTACTCCCTCGGTTAGAGATAAGAAGTTGGAAATTACTTATTACTGACAAACAAAGTTAAGTGAAAACCTAACTGGCATGCAATTAATGTGGTAGATGGCGAAAAGACACTATAAAATCAAGGTTTTGGCTCCATTTCATTTCACCGAGATTTCAAACTTATGAAGAGCATGAAGATTCCGAGCTAAGGCATTTCGAACAAGAAGCAAGAACACTCCAAGCAATCATCCATCCTAAAGGAAGTAAGAGGTATTTAATCATGGCATCCACATCTGCAATTGAATATGTAGCAAACCCTACTGTTGTTGAAGTGATAAAAAGACCTAGGCACATATTTTAGTTAGTTCTCGAGGTAGCAAAGAAAGATGATACCTTAGGTGCTTTTTCTCAAATTCCTAAGGGAGTTGTTTATGCCGAAGACCCCAGAATGTACATCCACTGCAACATTGAGGAACTAGGAGATGAAGAAATTAAGACTATGTTTAAAACTGTGATATGTGATAAAATCGGCAATGTAAAAGATTGTGCACAATATCATTGAGACCCTAGGATTTATAGAGATCCTTAGCATTCCTGAATTTCCCAAGGATGTGATTAGGATAGTCTTAAGCAGGGTACATGGTGAATTTTTTTGGTTAGATGCAGTCCACAAAATCACCAAGGAAGCTGTGAAAGTTGTCACAGGGTTAACGACCACTGGTAAAAGACCAGATAAAACCAAGAAGGTGTCCAATGACCTAGTTACAAACCTAACTGGTGCAACATTCAACAAGAGGTCCCTAAGAGTTAATGATGTAATAGACATTAATGTGAGATTTATCAGCATGATATTAGGGTATAAAGCTACTCATGCAAATAGACTCAATTCAGTTTCAAGTTTATGCATTAAGAGTGTTTATGATATGGTCACAGATAATGCAAAAATTGATGTATGTGAGTGGTTAAAAGATGAATTAATTGACAACCTTGGAAAGATCAAGAAGGACAAGAAAGGAACTTTCAAGTTTGGAAATCTATTAGTATGTCTGATGCTACATATAACAAAATAGGTTCCCAGTATAGGTTACAAAGAACTTGGATATGATATACCAGTAGGCAAACAATTAACAAAACTATTCAATAACATGGGAGAAGACAAGGAAAACAATATTCATGACTTCTTTCAAGCAATAAAAGCCAAAATGAAGAAAAGAAAAAGGTTATCACAAAAGATTGTCGACAAATACAAAGATGAAATATGTTTTGTCATCAAGAAAGATGAAATCTGGATGGAAGCAGTCACCCCTAGGATAGTTTGGGTAACCGAGATGGGCTATGAAATAGATGTTCACATAGTTGAAACATATGCTAAAGCACTTCTGGAAGCCCCCAGAGAACCTAAGGAAGAAGTATTTGGTAGTGCAAAAACCATTGAAAGCCAAATACAATCAAAGAAAAGAGTGAAAAAGGTTGAGGCGGTTGTAAGGAAAGGTTCCAGACAAGCAAAAGCCATCAAAGAAGATGTATTGAAGAAAACCGATATAATAGAGTATGAGTTAGCAGCTCGACAACCTGAAACTAACCTATCACCGGTAGGTACTTCTTCAGGGAGTGACATGTCTGTAACTTTCAAAAGAGTTTTAAGGAAAAGAGATCCCTCACCGGCAACCACACCCTCACCCAGGAGGACAAGACAAAAGCAACAAGCAGTGAAATCTCCAGTAAGAAAGACCACACCAAAGAAGAAACTGACACCCAAGAAGAAGAAGAGGACAAACAAAGACTTGGCCCCTCTTGATATACTGCTGAATGAAATCACAGAGGAAGGTAAATTGAAGAACATATAGAAAATATATGACACTCTAACAGCTGATGAAAAAGAACAAGTAGAAAATGGTGTTATATTACATATGGATATGTATAAGAAGTTTTTGATGGAAGTAGTCAATGAAATTCCAGATGAGCTATTTAAAAGACTAGAAGCAAGAAGACAGGTAGTAATAGAACTAGATAAGAAAATAAAGATTGAAAAGCTACTTACTATTTATCTGGTAAACTCACCCAAAGAAATTGATGAACTAATTGCTCAAGTCAACCGGTCAGTATTTTCTACTGCACACCGGCACATTGCTTTAATGGTTGGAAAAATTAATGAGGTGACTGAGGATACAGAAAATGGATGGGACATATTCCTAGTTGAGAAAGAAAAATAAGAAGAGTACAGGAACCCCAAACCCATAATTGTTTATCAGAAAGATAGAGACAAGGGTAAAGGTAAAGTTGGTGGACCACCTAGTATCAAGGTTAGAAACAACTTACCCCCACCTCCTTTAATTACTCCACCAGTAAAAAAAACAACTACAGAAGATCAACCAGTAGCTGAGAGTATGGATGTAGAGGATGATAATCCTAATCCTGAAGTTTTATATACTGTGGATGTTGATACTCAAAAGATCAACATAGTGGTAGACAAAGATACAACTAATAAGACTAATATGGCTAGTGAGCCTTCGGTAGCTGAGGAAACTGATAACACACAGGAGAAACCGGCAGAAGACAAAGAGAAAAAGGTAGAGACTTAGATTTAGACTGAGGCAATGCAACAAATAGAGGAACAAACAGAGCAAAAGGCTCCGGAATAGGAACAACAACAATAGGAACAGGTACATAAGGAAACAGTACCACCGACAACTAGTGAAGTAGAAAAACCATTGCTTAAAGAAATGCAGACACAAACAGACCTACCAAAGGTCAATACAAGCTTGGTTACTTCCACCGATACTCAGATTGTTGATTCATCATCAGGCTACAAATCAACTAATGTGACTGAGGTACTATTAGACTCAATCAAGAAAATAACCGACTGCAGCTCACAAGCTTACAAAGCAATTGATGATACCATACCAATTTTGAAGGTAATTGCTCCCAACTGTAATATAGACAATAAAGATTCTTTAGGACAACTTGATACACTGTGTAAATATATCTCAGAAAACATTGAGAAAATAAAAGAAGAGTCATTGAAGGATAAAGTAGAAGTTGAAAAACATAAATTCTTTGATGAGCAAATAAAGAAGTGTAACAGAGATTTTGACACACTTCTACCAGAATTGTGTAATTTATTGAAAGAGTACAAAAATATGTACAAAGATACCTGTAAAACAAACTTTTTGACTGTAGATATAGACAAGAAGATGAGCAAGGTACAGGATGAGATCAATAAACTTGCAGATAGTTTTGTCAACTCACCTGATACACTATCATTTTTTGAGGAAAAGATAACAAATTTTGAAGAAGAATTACTTAAATTGGAAAGAGAGAAAGAAAGAATAGTGAATAAGGCAAAGCATTTGAGATCAAAACTAAGTCCAAGATTGGACTATCTAGCATCACTATGGAAGGAAGTATCTGAGGCACCAATACAGGGAAAGAAAACATCGACAGAGCATTTGCAGCATCTCACCAGTACAGTGAAGAGAATATAGACAACAATAAAGGATAGCAAGAAGTTTATGGATAGTATAAACTTGATTTTAGGAGATCTTTTTCAAATTGTAACCACCTAGTTACAAGGTTGAAACTACAAACTCTACTGACATCTTGACAACCTTTGTCATTGATGCCAAAGGGGGAGTAGTAGGATGAGAAAATTCAAATCACAGGAATCATATGCTCAGAGGGAGCTCACACATTTTTGGTAACATTTTTGGACTTCACATTTTTGGACTTCACATTTTTTTTGATCATTTTTGAAATTTCTCATGAGTGTTGCCATCAATGCCAAAGGGGGAGATTGTTGGCATATGCACACTCCAATGAGACATTGTATGTGATTGAAGGTTTTGTCATTGATGGCAACCTTGCAATCCTATGGCACCGACAAAGGCATTTTACCGACATCAGCAGATCACACTCTACACCGGCACTTAGGACACCGACACCGACACCGACATAGAGGCTAATAGGGTTTTTGTTATATTATATTTTTTTTATTATTGTAAAATCTTTGTAAGCCAACTTGGAAAATTGTAAAATGACTCCTATATATAAAAGAGATCATTATAGACATTTAAAAAAAGGTAATGTAAGAAGTAAGGAAAAATATTAAGCAAACCTATTATGCGAAATATAGGTTAAGGGGTATATGTAAAGAATAGAGCAGGAACCGGTACTGAATCTGGCATTGAAGATGCTATTGTAAAGTAGTACAAGATATTGGATTTGTATAATCCTCATTGTAAGTCAGTGAGACTTCCCATTGAGCAGTGAGCTCTAGGCAGTTGGCCTTCCTGCATGTGCAGACCCCTATTGTAAGTAATATTCTCTTATTGGCTAGTGAGTGAATATTGTGGGTCACAAATCCCACCGAGGTTTTTTCCACACCAGGTTTCCTCATTAAAATCTTGTGTTATGGTGTGCTTTGCATGTGGATGTTCTTGATTTTGTTTATTACATTATTTCTTGCATACCGGTACACTATTATATTATGTTCTACATGTTTTAAGTTAAGAAATTCTATATACTGGTCAAATACTGATTCGCCCCCCCCCCCTCTCAGTATCTGTGGGATTCCTAATAGTCTAATCACTCTTGTTTGATAATTGAAGTACTTTGATACGTGCTACAATACATTTTCATCTTTGATTTAATAACAAGAGAATCTATAGTGGATATGTGATTAACTTAATATGGAGACTATTTCATTAGATATTTTTGTATTTTTTATAATTGGATATATGACTTTGTATTGTTTGTAGATTTATAATGATATTATATGGTTCAATTGGATCACAAATTTTGTTGTCATTGTAAAGAAATTGCATTGTATTTTTTTTTTATCAGTAAAGGCATAGCTGAGATTTATATTAATTATGGATAATTATAGTATTGATATAGCTGGTTGATGCAAAGGAGCAAGTTGATTAACTTGTTGACCAAAGTTATTAAATAAGAGAGTAGATGCAATGGAGATTTCAAGGGTTTCAAGTTTGGCTATGGCGGAAGATTCAGAAAGAATGGCTATCACCAGGATTACAACCTTAGCAGATCTAGGGGAGTTCAAGGAGGTAGCCTTGGGGAAAATTCCAATCATACCTCTCGGGCTGAAAGCAGTGAACTGGAGATGGACATTGTCCTGCCGAAAGACATTGAAGATGATATTTCTCTGTGGAGTGAGATGGTGGTCATTGGGAGATTCATTGGCTCTAGGATCTCTCGACTTCAAACTAGGGCCTGGGTCAAAGAAAATTGGAGCCAGGATGTTGTTCTGAAGTTCATCCCGAAAGGTTTCTTTATTGTGGTTTTCAGAGAGGAGATGGTTAGAAATAGGATCTTGAACCAACAAAATTGGCTTTTCGGTTCAGCACACTTGTATCTTCAACCATGGTAGTCCAATTTTTGACCTTGTTCAGCTAGTAGTGTACAAAGAACCCATTTGGATAAGGCTGTATAATCTCTCAATGGAGTATTGGGGGGAAGCTAGTCTGGAATGCATAGGAAGATTGTTGGGTACGTTGTTGGAAGTGGATGAGGATATCATTGAGAATGATTCTTATATGTATGCTAGGATCAAGATAGTAGCGATTAAAATGGTTCCTACCGCAATTTTTCTCAAGGCTGGTGAAAGGCGATGGAAGCAACAGGTCGAGGTTGAAATTCCCGTTCCAAGAAGGGAGAAAGGAGAGTCTAAGGATCATGGTGTAGGGTTCTACCCTGGGGTTAGAAAACCGGCCAAAAAGTGGGTGCAAATTGTTAGCAAACGAAAGGTGGTTATGGAAATAGCTTCCCTAGAGAAGGTGATTCTCCAGAAATCAAAGGCAGCCAGGGCGTCTAAGAGAAATGGAAATTCAGGAGAATATCCGAGGGTGGGCAAAACTATGGAGAAGGAGGGGGAGTATAATCCACTATTGTTGGAGAACCTCATACATAAGAAAGGTTGTTCTGATATAGAAATTGAATATGATAGGGTATCTAACAATGATTTCTTTCAGGAGGATGTTCTAGACAATTTAGATCAGAGATGCATTAGCCAATCCACTAATATCTTGCTAGGAAAGGCCAAGGGGAGTTGGGGGAGAAGATCAGACAAGAAGCAAAGAGAAGATAGAGCCAATGAGAAAGGTATCATAAATGTTTTTGAGTTTATGAAAAAAGCCAAGGGAGTCAAGGCCTCCCTTGGTGAGAGATGAAGATCACCACTTGGAACATCAGGGGCCTTTCAACCCCTAACAAGAAACACTTGGTTAAATGAGCATTGCGAAGAGCAGATAGTGATATTATTTTATTTTAGGAAACTAAATTATGTATGGATAAATCCCTTAGTTTTCTCCATTCTTGCAATTCTTGGGAAGGTTTTTTTCAAGAAGCCAGAGGCATTGCCGGGGGACTGGGAATCCTCTGGAACCCACAGAAGATAAAGGTGACGGAGTTGGAGAAATCTAAACATTGGATGTTTGGAGTGGTTCATAGTCTGATGAAAAATGTGGTTTTTCCCTTAGTCAATGTCTATGGCCCGACAAAGACTGAAGAGAAAGCGAAGGTGTGGAAGGACATTTCTGACAAGATTGACTCTACTATCAAAGATAGAGTCATTGTAGTAGGGGACTTTAATGCACTGCTTTCTCTAGAAGAGAAGAAAGGGGGTTTGCTAATGTCCAACAAGGTGATGGAAGATTTCAAGGAATTCATGACCATGAATAACCTTTTTGATGTTATTCCAAAGAACAGTAAGTACAGTTGGACCAATAGGAGAGCCAATTTTGCAAAAATGTCGGAAAGATTGGATAGATTTCTTGTAGGGCCCTATTGGATGGATTCTGCTTTCAACTTGGACTTCTGTATTCTCCCATTATTGTTATCAGATCATTTCTCGGTCCAATTAAGATCCTAGGAAGACAATAAGAATTACAAAGGGAGTTTTAGGTTCCAAAGTATGTGGTGGAGAGATAAGGATTTCCTGCCAAAGGTGGAAGCATGGTGGATAGAAAGTGATATTTTTTCAGGTACCCTAAGCTTTTGCTTTGCTAAAAGGCTCAAGATGGTTAAGCAGAGAATTAGAGAGTGGAACAAGGTTTCATTCAAGAATATTTTTGCAGAGAAGATTAGAGTGGAATCTAAGTTAGACAATCTAAACAAAACTATCATCTCAACAGGTATGTCCAATGATGAGTTTGTCAGAGAAAATTAGCTAAAAAGTGAACTGTCGGAACTTTTGCTCAGAGAGGAAATTTTCTAGCAAGATAAATCGAGGGAGCGCTGCATCAATGAAGGATATTTGAACACAAAAATTTTCCACGCCTCTGTCAAGGCCAAAAGAGATAATATCCAGATTGCCCGTATCTAGGATGGGGTCAGAGCCTGGCAGGATAAGGCAGAGGTCATAGAAGACATAAAAGTTAATCATTTCAAAGCTCTCCTAGAGGATTGTCTTGTAGAGAAGCTTCCTTTCCTCATGTTAGATGTCATCCAGAGATTAGTTTTGAAAGAAGATAATGCACAGTTAATGCGGCCCTTCTCATTTCAGCAAATCAAGAAGGCTACATTTGATAATCCCCCATTCAAAGCTCCTAGGCCCGATGGTGTTACTGCGGAATTCTTCCAAAAATGTTGGGGGTTCATGGGAGAAGATATTTTCAAGGTGGCGGAAGAATTAAGGAGAAAGGGTAAGTTTATCAGAGAATTGAACAACACGGTTATAGTCTTGATCCCCAAAAAGCAAGATTGTTCGACCATGATGGACTTCCGCCCGATATTTTTGTGCAATTATTTGTACAAGATAGTGTCGAAGGCTTTGGTTAACAGATTGAAACCTCTGCTTAATAATATCATCTCTACTGAACAACATGGGTTCGTTCCAGATAGGGAAATCCTAGATAGCATTCTGACGGCGAGGGAGACCATCCATTCTATGCAATAAGCCAAGAGCCTAAGTATGATTATTAGATTAGATTTCAGCAAGGCATATGATAGGGTTAGGTGGTCCTTTCTATTGGATGTTCTTCTACGGTTCAGGTTTGATAAAAATTGGGTGCAATGCATTAAGTTTTGCGTGTCTATAGTCAATTTCTCTATTCTTGTGAATGGTTCCATGTGTGGATTTTTCCAGGCTACTAACGAATTGAGACAAGGTGATCCCATGTCCCCCTTTTTATTTATTCTTATGGCAGAAGTATTGGGTAGAAACATTAAAAAGAAGGTCAGTCTGGGCCTCTGGCGAGGGATCTCCATTCATGAAGATTTGGAGCATATCTCTCACTCCCAATTTGAAGATGACACAATCCTTTTCGGGGAGGCTTCGGAAAGGGAGGAAAAATCCATCAGAAGGGTGCTCGATTCCTATGAGCTATGTTCCAGCCAAAGCATGAACAAGAACAAATCTTTGGTTTTCTTCCTAAATACCAATAGAAGGCACATGTCTAAAATTGCAGAAATTTTAGGGTTTGCGATGGGAAAATTTTTGATTACTTACCTTGGTGTCCCACTCTTTACTAGAAGATTCAACAACAAAATGTGGGAGGAGGTGATCAAAAAATGTCAACACAAAGCGGCATCCTGGAAAAATACGTGGTTGTCGCAGGCTGGGAGAATCTAAATGATCAGGGCAGTCTTATCCACCATCCCTACTTATTACATGTCTTTCTATAGGTTAAGCAATAGAGCTTCCCTGGCTCTGGATAGTTTGCTTAAGAAATTCATGTGGGATGGATCGAAGGAAACCAGAAGGATCCCATTGATTAATTGGGACACAGCCTGTATGATCAAGGATGAAGGAGGGGTGGGTCTAAGAAAGATGAATTTACAAAATCTAGCTTTAGGAGCTAAGCTGGCTTGGAGGATGTTCAAATATCCTCAGAAACTATGGTGCAAAATTCTGGTAGCGAAATACCTTGACTCCAATTCTCCTAACAGAATCTTGACAGTGGCCGATTCAGCAAGAGGCTCTCCATTCTGGAAATTCATTTGGGAAAGTCATAAGCTGCTCACGGAACACCTTACCTGGAAGATTGGCAATGGTAAAAGAGTGATATTTTGGCACAATTCCTAGAATGGGGATGAGCCAATAGCAGACAATTTTGAGGATAAAGATTGGGTCAACCAAGTTGAAGCAGCTGTTGGGTCATGGGTGGTTGATTATTTCCAAAGTTCTCCCAACCTGTCGAAATGGAAGAGCATGGGGGAATGGCATCAAGCAAACCACAAGCGGCTCTCAGATGTTCTCCTGTCTAAAAAGGTGTTCCCCTCAGACGAAGAAGATAGCCTACTATGGAGCGCATCCAAATCGGGGGACTACAAAGTGAATCTTGGTTATGAGCTTTAGAGGAAGAGGGAGAAGAATGGTAAATGGCCTTCAACCTTGTGCTGGGGCAAGTGGCCTCTTCCAAAAGCGGGAGCATTTTTATGGATTGCTATCCATGGTAGAATTCTAACCAGCAGCAAATTGAAATCGATTAGGACCTCAGGGCCAAATTGGTGCATCCTATGTAAACAGGAGGAGGAAACGACAAATTATCTCCTTTACTGGTGTCCTTTTTCTAGTCAATGTTGGGATTGGCTTCTAGCCTTGTTGCACTTCCCCACCGCTAAAAATTTAACCTTAAAGGACTTTTTGATAGCTTGGCCGACCAAAGATAGATTCTCTAAATGGGGTATTCTTTGGATTGTCAGCTCGTCAATGTTAGTCTGGCATATCTGGAAGGAACGTAATAGGAGAATTTTCAAAGAAGAAGCTTTGGAGGTCCATGTCCTTTTGGTTAATATTAAGAGGGTGATAGAGGAAGTCATCAATGATAGAATTCAAGGGGTGAATTTCAAATTTTTAGCAAAGTGGGATTCTGATATGGAGAAATCCTTGTCCTTTAAGCAAATTAGTGATCACAGACTAAATGATAGAAAATCTCTCAGAAAAAATGTCACCTGGTAGGCCCCATCGATAGGGTGGAAGAAATTAAATTTTGATGGAGCAAGTAGGGGAAACCCAGGTCAGAGTGGTGTGGGAGCTATCATTAGAAATGAGGATGGGGAGGTGGTACATGCCATTTCGGGTCCGATTGGTATAGCAACCAACAACATGGCAAAGATTGCCACGTTGGAGGTTGGGCTTCAGTGGTGTGTAAATAGCGGGATAGACAAACTCGTTATCGAAGGAGATTCTCAGATCATCCTCAATGGTGTGTCCAAGTTTGGTTTTCAGAGTTAGCGGTTGGCAGCCTGGATCCCGAGGATAAATTCCCTTTTGAATCTCCTTGGCAAATATCATATCCAACACACATTTCGGGAGGGAAACAAAGTCACTGATCAATTGGCGAATATGGGGATTGAGGAAGGCTCAATCATAGAATTTGGTAGGGCTGAGTCCATGCTGATAGTACTTTAGGAGACCATGCTGATTGTACTTCAGGAAATCATTTCCAGAAATAGAGAATCTATCACAAGGACTAGAATCGGATAGGTAGGTTGTTTTTGATGACACTGGCAGAGGGTGATGGGATCTACAGAGGGAATCTAGTGGATTGAAAGGAAGACCGGTAGAGGCTTTGGCAAGATTTCTTCCTTTCCCGTACGTAAGGAATCATGTTGTCTGACAGTCAGATTGTTTCAATCTTCCTTGGATGGGGTGGTGTTGACGGTAGACTAGTGGAGAGTATTATTTATTAACCAAATCTTGGTCTCTTTACCTACATTAGGGAGAATGACAGATCATTTAGGTATTGTTTGCAAATGCAACAAGATCTCTGGACTGGAGGAATCGCCTGAGGAGCAGGTGGAGCAACTGTTTAAAAAGGCTAATGAGCAAGAGAAAGACACGATTGTCGACATTCTTGGACCCAACTATTGGGCTGGGGGTCATGTTCATGACGATCGACTGATGGAAGACCTGTTCCAGCCTATCATCCAAGTGTTGGGCCACCCTATATCAGCTAATGGTATTTTGCGCAAGACGGTGGAGGAAGGGATCTATCTCGAGGTAATGAGAGCCTTGGATGAGATAGTTTCCATTATGGCAGATGGATGCATGTTGGGGCATTTTTATTTGCAGGCAGAAGGGAAAAAGAAGAAGATGCAAAAGGCTTGGTCCATCTTCAAGGCAAGTATTGTAAAGGAGAATAGCATGGAAAGGTTTGAAGCATTCCTCCAAGATAATGTGGATCTCTTTCTCGAAGGAGTAGGGGATAGGTTGGTGGTAATGGGTAATGGGATTAAGTATTTGTATAATTAATCCCTTTGGGATGTAGTTTAAGGAGAGCATATCCTTCACCCTTTGTAAGTTTTTTTGGTGGAAATATAATGGGTATCGCCCCCTTGGCAGAACTTGCTTAAAAAAAAAAGAAAAAAGATATAGTTGGTTGATGCATTATCAAAATGTTTATTGGGTGCTTTTGTAACCTTTTTCAGAATTCAAGAAGGAGAGCTTCTAGACAAGCAGACCATAAGAAACATATTGTATCCTTCCAAAATCTATCAAATTATGCAGTCTAGGATCATAAAAACCTATAGAAAGTCTAGGTGGCAGATTCTCTACTGCCAAATTAACAAAGATTTTACTAAATTAAAAAGCCAAAATTGATCTTACGAGAGTCTAGAAAAAGCAACAAGTATCTTTAAACAGAGCTAAATTAGAAACCTAGCTCGCAGGATCATTGGAGATTTCAGGTTGAGGAGTAACATTTCTCACTATCCCAGGACCTCTGCTTGGAGGATGGCCACGACAATAACCAGACCCACGATGGCCCCTTCTAGCACCACCCCTACAAATCTTCTCTTCCTAGAGCCTCTCATCTTCTGCTTTCATAGGCAGGAGACCATTAAGTCTTGCGAATTGAAGGAGATCATCCTCTCTTCCCTGGTCTTTCAGATTTTTCCCTAAGAACCACCACTTGAGGTATCTGAGCCCTACTCTAGGAAACACCCTGTGTCTATCCAAATCCTTCCCTTTTAGGTCTAGCAAGAAGGGGTAGTAATTGATAAGCTTGCCATGGGCATTAAACATAATTCTATCACATGGCCGAGGAGCCCCTGAATCATGGAGAGCCTTGTTTAGAATTTCTTGGAAGTCCTAGAGAATCTCTTCTAGGAATAACTTCTTTGTAAGACTCTATACATCTTGCTTGGCTAGTTTTAAGTCCATCAAAGAAGCTACAAACCTGGAGGAAATGCTAGTGCTATCTCAGGGATACTCATCCCTATTCAAGTACCCACTACCTAGAATCATTTTAACTGCCAATATAATAGGGAATTCCGAATGGAGGAGGCGCTTCAGTCTCAGGTCTATTATCTTTCTAAAAGAAACTTGGCACGTCGAGGCCGAGAGGGAAATGGGAGTGTCTGCACCAAAGCAGGAGGTGGGCGTAGGGTAGACACTCATAATAAACCTGAATGAAGGCTCTATCAACATGATTAGTAGTTGCAGGGCAATTAGACAAGAAAGGGAATGAGACAGACTGAGCTTTGGAATGATTTTGGCAAGATAAGAATTATAATGACTTGCAGAATATGCTAAGGAGAAATAATCGGGCACTCTCTTTAATGCCTAATTATGAGGGGCAGTATTGCATTTAATTCACCAGCTAAGGTGGAAGAGTATATTTTTCCTAGAGAGCCAAATCTACCTTTCGGACAACACAAGCCTTGAGTTCGACTTGACAACTTTGCCAGCTAGGTCTCGAGAAGCTTCAAAGAATTTTCACTAAAATTAATCATCTACTATTTCAAAAATTCTTGTTTATCGTGTTTAATAGTAAGAGAATTTCTAATATTATATAGTTGATATGTGATTAATTTAATAGGGAGATGATTCTAGTAGATATTTTAGTATTTTCTATAGTTGGATATCATGAAGCTTACAGATTTTTTACGATATTGTAAGGTTCATTTGGATTAGGAATTTAATTGTCATTCTAAATAGGATAGTTTATGCACAATGTTTCTATTTATTAAATGATATACTTATTGACTTACCTCATTCTAAGTAAAATACTTGTTATCTATCTTTATATTAATCTTTTGAATGCTTCTATTTGACAAATGGGGTATTTTATTGACAAATTGCGTCACTTCTAATTACATGTTTTTATATATTTGTTATATATATTTGTATTTGTTTCTAGATTATCTCTATGAATCATGATATATCATGTTTATCTGATTCCAAGTCACATCTATGAATGTATGGTTACCTCTATGAGTGAAAATTAAAGCTACGTAAATTTAAATTTTAAATTTCAATGTTAAGATGATTTTGTGCATTAATCTCTATAAGGGTTTTCTATTGCTTCCAACAAAAGTGGTGGGTTCAAATTTGTTTAGCCAACTTCTATCCATCCTAAATGAGACCAATAAAATGTGCCAGCCTAGACTTATTGTCTCCCTTAGTTGTTTGAAATGGCTCTTGATATGCTCCCAGTACTCTTGGACCTATTATAGCTAAATATGAAGTGCCTCCATTTATGTTGTTATCTTTTGATTATGGGGAATACCCTAATACACTCAAAACACATTCTCTCTTACACCATATGAGGGTTACTCCACCAAAAATTCATACATAGCATAACAAAGAGAATAAATAAAAAAATTGTTGAGTTTCCTTATGTTTCTTAGTGTAATGAAAATTTAGAAATGCTCTTCTATTTCAAAAAAATGAAATACACATTCATCAATTAAAAAGTATTAGCCACTTAGCATTTACAACATTGAGAGATAGAGATACAAGCTATTCTTTTATGTATCCCTTACTAATTCTCTTTGTTTATGAAGAGAAGAACTCAACTTCGAATGCCTCACCTCTAGCCCAAGCCTCACTTTTATAGCATTGTTGTGCTTTTTGAAAATCCCACTCCCCCTCTTGATGAACAACACATGACCATCAAGAAAAGTAACACAACCAATAGATGACCTTTCAACTTCCCCAGAAAGGCTCCTAAAAGGTGTCCTTTAATTTTTTTAAGGTGAGTTCTAAAAAGGTGTCTTTTCCCTTGTTTTTTACAACCACTCAATAAATATGAGTGCATGACTCTTTCCCTTCCATGTTCACATGTCAAGAAGGGTTTTTTTTATGATTTTAGCATTATAAATGATAGAAAAATATGTCCTTTCTTGAAAATTACAATTTACATTGAACATAGGTTACAAATATTAAATAATTTTCACCCCCTATGTCCCCTTGGGAACTTTCCTAGGTACATGGAGACCCATATATGCTTGAATTTATTTTTAACCACCTAACAATAATAGAAAATAAAAGAAACAATATTTTACAGAGAAGGATTGCTTTACACCCCTAGATGGTCCTGCATCAAAAAACCAGGGTAGGAAAATTTTGTGATCTTCATGTCATAAAATGAAGTGGGATGGAAAAGCCACCCATTCAGATTCCCAACTATCTTTACCAAACTTTACCATTGTGACAAGTTCACATTAAGTTAATTTTTTTCCTCTGCTTCCAACATTTCATTGAGGCATTCATAATCTTCCTTCAGCAATTCTATTATTTACTATTTCTCTATGTGGAATCAATTCTACCATAGTCCAACCTCCCCACCAAATTTTCATTCTTGTCTCTTTCCCTCTCTTGTACATACATATTCTCCATGCACCAATCTCCTCCTCCAAATTCTCTTTCCATTTCTCTCCTCTTTCATGGGTTTTGACCCAACAAAAATGAAACACTTCCACCAAGTTTCACCTACAACATACTCTACTTCTTTGACATATATGTTGAACACACACCAAATGCTGAGAGAGAGGGGGTGAATGAATATGAACTAAAAATTCCAGAAACCAAACAAACTAAAACAAGATTACTTTAGATGTGCATATTAACAAGAACATCATAAATCATTCACATAGGAACACCAAAGACTTTATATGTGCAACAATCTCCCCCTTTGTCATTGATGGAAACACCTTTCAAAATAGACTTTTCAAACTGATTATCAAAAATATCTCCTGCACATCATTTTATACATCTTTCTCTCCCCCTTTGCTATCAAATACGAAGGATGCAAGTGATTCCTCTTAAGAACAATAACTCATATACACAAGAAAAATTGAATGTAAAAATAGAAGCAATCAAGCATCTTGAAACACTGGAGCAATAACTCCACCATGCCTATCTGCAATTGCTGCAAAACAATATTCCAATCTATATCCACAACCAAGAACTCCGATTTGACTTTCCAAATCTAAAATGCATTTCTCAACATCTTCACAACTTAATGGAGAGGACATAGTATCAGACTATTTCTTCACATTCTTTAACACTTACAACATTCTAGAGATAGGAATCTCTACTGTGGCACGTAGCCTATCAAAATATTTCTTAATGGCTTCCTTTTTGACAATCCAAAGCTTTAAGTCCTTGTTTAGTTGGGAAATTTTCATCCTTTTAGACCCATCTTCATCTGACCTGGGGATAGAACTATGCGAAAAGTCTAGAATAGCACGTTTGATATTTGAAATTCACTTTTGAACGGCTACACTGGCCATTGGCCAAGACAAACTGTCTCTAAAAGTCTCAATATCGCGGTCAACACGAACATCTAAAGAGGCTATTTTCTCTTTCAACTGAAAATGAGATTCAGTATATTTAGCCTATAGAGATTGCAACCTTTTAGACAAAATCTTCTGCTCAATTGATTTAGAAAACTTCCTTTCCTCAACACATGCTTTCATCTTATTAAAGGCACTTCTCATTTGATCTTCATCATTTCAAGGTTCGAATTTGACTTCAGGAAGTTTCTCATGAAGAAAATTTAGCATATCCTCAACTAAACCTTGAAACATATCTCTTCTTCCTAGCTTCCAACAATAAAGAATCTCCAAGCACCAACATTTGTTGGGGGGTAATGACTTAATGTCCAGCTTGCCTTACGACCTAGGAACTTGTAGAAATTCAAATGAAATATCAAGAACAATGGCAAAAAGAACAATTAGAATCTTCTTAGACTCAACTCTTCTTACTTATTCTTCAAGCTTATCTCCACTATCTTCTTTAACATTGCCACCTTTAGAAGCACTCCCATAAGATTGTAACAAAGAATCTAAATCTTAACCATCTTGTAGATCTTCTGAATACTCAAATACATTCTCAAGCTCTTGTTTAATTTCCTTTTCTTTTGCCTTTTCCGTCTTAAAATCAAATACATCAACAATAACCGGAATTATTTTTGGATCAATTATAGACACATCTTCTCTAGATACCGGAGCAAGATGTCTTCCACTTGATTCACCTAAATCTGTTTGCTTAGAAACTTGTTCTGAAGATGATAGTATGATAGCAACCTGCATTGCAACTTCTTCTACGACATTATCTGTTTGTTTCTTTATTCTTTTGATATTATCAGGATCACCAACCATAATAAGGTTAACTATCTCTTTGGTTTAAAAATGGGTGTTCAAAGCTTGCTAAACTCTCAAATGAGCATCCCTTCTCAAAGGATTACAAAATATGTCCATAGCAGCAGTCTTGAAATCTGATTCTTTGTTCATTGTGTCCTATCTCTTCTCCACTAAGATCTCATAAAGCTTAACCGATATATCATCTTTGATCTCATTTAATGTTTTATCAAACAAAACCATGCATCTAGTTACAACAATTTTCATAATATCCTTGTTTTCAATTTCAGATTCATCATAATTTTCCATAATATATTTCAAGGATTGACTATCAAAAATTCCCCCTAAAATTCAAATTTCAAACTTACCTACTAACATTAAAATCTACTTCAAGTTGGAGATGCACATTAGGAGGAAGTTGGGGCAAGCAATCCCAAGTCAAATTTTTTGTTGCAATCCTCTATAGGCAGAATTTATTGTTGGCTACTTTTGATAGGGTAGGTGTACACAAAAGAGAAGAGAGGTGCATGAAGCCTCAGGAGAATTTAATTTTCCAACACTACTATCCCATCACTTTGATGCAACTCGTCACCTCTCACACTCACACAAGAACAGAAACTAAATATCACTCTGAAATTACAAATGATGGTAAAACCTTGATGATAATATTGGATGATTTATAAAAAAAAATATACAAGGAGGAAATGGTTCTATAACTAAACCTTTGTAACCAAACCAAATTAAACAATGTAAAATATTGCTTAGTTTTACGCCAACATCAACACTTTTAAAGAAAATAGAAGTTGTATTAACACCTTGTATCAATTTTCATAGTATTTTGACATTTGAATCATTTGAATGTAATTTTAACAAAATTCAATACCTATCATTAAAATTGAAAATCCTTATCAACAAAGACCTCTCTCAATTTTCAACCAATTGAGTACAATTAATAATAGAAAAACATAATAACAAAGTACTACAGTAAAATTTTACCATCAATTGTGAGTACTCTAGTAGTTTATAAAATTTAAAAAACTTAATATTAATTATCTTTAGTACAATATATGATTTCAAATATAGAAGGAATTTGTGAATAGTAACAAAAGCTTTGTTTCCTTTATCAATTTAATTTTTCTTTATGGCTTGGAGGATCTTTAAGTTGAATTCAGTTAAATTTAAATTGTCTTATCTCACAATATAAAAAGTTTAACATTACAATATCCACTTCTCTCTCATTGCCTCAATTTGGGTGAGTTGTATCCTATTGACCACAAGCTCCCACAAATTCTTTGCAACTATGGTCTTGATCTTCTTTCCCAAATATCATAACTTTATCCATTAAAAGATGGTGGTTGCTTCCAGGTCTTTCCTTGATCTCGAGCCATATCTCCTACGTGATCAGATTCAATATCCAGAAAACAAATGCCCAAACTTACAGAGATTTAGGGTCAAATGGCTCTAATACCGACTTAGAAAAAGTAAAATCTCTAAATAAATCTGAGACACAAATGAACCTCTGAAACTACAACTCTGATTTACCAATCATGGGCAATACAATGTGGAAGCAAATAAAATTGAGACATACAACTGGAGACATTAGTTTTCCCTTCTATCAAACTTCTATCAGCCTATAAATGAAACTATTACAAAACAAAATACAAACTAAAAAACTACTGATTACAAACTATTGGCTACAAACTAACTTGCAGCGATCTGGAGTTACATTGAGTTCTCTTATATAGATTGCTTATAACGGATGCGTCTATTCTGGCTTCAAAACGACAGTACGGATTGACTAACATACTTGTTAGTCGTGCATTTTACACTGTCAATTTTGCAATTAATAGCTGCGATTGACCAACCTATCGCTAACACGCTATACAAAAAATCCGTTTTGAAGCTAGAATAGACGCATTCACTTAAAACTGCTCAACACAAAGCTACTGCTTCAAAAACAATATTCTTTGAATCATTCAGAAAACATTCTTCTTCATCTCTATTGATTTTGCCTGACACACATTTTCTCTCACACATTTTGAATTCAAATTGACCTACCACAATAAATTTGATGCAGTTTGGAGGGGCAAATTGGAGATTGAGATGCCAATGTCTGCTCAAAACTTATATGCTACAGGTTGCTTGGTGCAGGTTCAGACAAATTGATTTTCCAACACTTTTATCTTTTGCCATCTCAAACGCCCACTCAAGACAAAAGAACTTGTTGGTCTACTAATAAGATAAAAGACAATCGAATCTCTTTTCCTATAAAAAAAGTTAAAATAAAATAAAACCAGTACTCCATACTAATCTGATTTTTTCATATATTCAAGTTATAATTTTTTGCTCTATACACATCTGATTTTTCATATATTCAAGTTATTATCTTTGTCTGCATATTATGAAAAAGCAACTCTGAATCGTGTATACTAAGTAGATCAAAAGGACATTGTAACTTCCGCAAAGATTTAAAGAACCATTGCTTTCTGTAAATCATAGCACTTTATAAATATCACACAAACTGGTGGTTTTGACAATGATGCGGTGAAGGAAAGCACAAAAAAGTGATGTGAAGGCACATCCTTGGTCAATAATTATAAATTTCCTCAGCTTTAAACATGATTTTTTAATAGTCGGAATTTTATATTTATAACACATTAAAATGTGAAGAGTCGTATTATTTCATTTGAATAAAATTTAACTTTTAATTGATGAAAAACCATAAACAAAACTAAACATATAATCTTAGGTTAAAAACTTCAAAATAATACATCTAAATACAATGGACCATTTGTCAAATTTATTGATTTAATTTTATTTTTTAAAAACTAATTAAAAGACCACAATGAAAAAGGTACCAACATATATAAACAATATAAAGTGTTGTAAACATTGTTTGAGAGTGTATTGAGTTTATTAATGATAAATATTTACTCTTTTGAGAAAGAACAATGAGTTTTCTACAGAAAAATGTAAATCCAGCTACCAGTGTTGGTCAGAATTAAAGCTTGGGTTAAATAGGATAACTAATTTAAGAATTATTTGAAAATATCGAGATAGTATTTGATAAATAAAGATTAAAAAATTGGTTTATTATAAGTTTTTAATGATTTGATGGGAAGGTTTTGATCAGGTAAATAAGGATTTGGAAAGGATCTAAATTCTTAGATAGAAAAAAAAAATTAAACACTAAGCATAACAGAACTACAAATTTACAACCAAGACACTCAACAAAGTACAACAAAGAAACCAGTCTAAAGTCGGTGGTTTGAATCCAATACACTCCAATAATTTTTGCAGGTGCACAGATCTTCCAGCTCCACACTTCTTTTCTTCACACAAAAAGAAACATAAGTTCAAATACAGATTTATTGAGTTCAACCTTGAATCCTGAATGGTTAAAAGAACTTTCCCCCTACCATTTATCTTTTGAACATCCTTGAAAGAAGATAATAATGAGAAAAACTCTACACTGTTTGAAAATGGACACCTCGTTTAAAGTTTTGGGGTTGGAAGAAGGATCTGCTAATCTTATGATTTGTTTCAAGAGTAAAATTCTTTAGAATAATTTTTTAAACCTTTCTGACTTTGAGTTGGTTGTTTTGTTTCTGTACAGTTCTGTAATTCTTTGTCTGTTATAGTCTCATGGTTGATCTTCATGATTAATTTTTGGTTTTTGGTGTCAGGGTGAATTTCATGACTTATCTTTTTATTTGTACAAGATTCTAAGTCCTTTCAAAGCCCTATTTATCTAATTAAAAAAATTATAACCAAATAACACATTTTAATGTAAGTTTGCCATATTACTAACAAATTTGAATTCATATTTTAGGAGCAAACATTAAAATTACTAGGAGATCATCATAATAAGTATGATAAGACACAAAAATTGTTAAGAGTTGACCTACCCTGATTAAAAAGTTAAAAAACTGATGGCCTGACCCTGATTTCTGTTGTTTAACTTGCTTGAGACGACCAAAAGCCAAAGAAAACTGCAGAAAAGCCAATGAAAAAGGTTTGAAAGATGACAACGCAATCACAACAACATTAGCGATTTGAAGAGAGAATCCTACACAACACCTCAAAACTGTACAAGTACTGTCAATCACTATTTCACTCTTACAAAATAAGAGTGTTGATTGATCTTTTAGCCTCCATTAGCGCCTTACTAGTATCTCCATCATCTACCAAAGAGATACTCAGAGTAGGAGACATTAAAAAGACAAGAATATAATCACAATAAGAATTATATTTCAAAATGGAAGATTCTCTTTTACTGTGTTATTTTAAATTGCATAATTAACATGAAAAACTTGAAAACAAAATTTCCATTGAAATTTTCCTGCAAAGGAAGACAGTGGATGTTGTTATCAATGATAATCTTTACAAACAAAAATAAAAGGGGGAAAATAGATAACTTACAGCTCACTTTAGAATTCCAAATGATAATAATTCTATTTCATAATCCAGATGCATAAGCTAACAAAGATTCCTCTCAACCTGGGACTTGTGTTTCCAATTCACACTCAGTGACCTCTAGGGACATTTAAGATCCAGGCTGAGAGGAATCTCTGTTAGCCTTCATCTATCACATATTTGCATGTATTGCTCAACTTAAAGCTGGTAAGGCTGCTTGAGATTAAAACTGAAGCAACCAGAGAAGATCTGCAGCAAGTGATCGGCATCCCAAAAGAGGGAATTCCTTCCCAGGTATACTCATGCAATGCTATCAAGAGGCCCCCTCATATAGTACTAAAACAGTCGTTCTCATGCGAAGTGAGCACAATGAGATTAAACGATTTGATAATGAATTGACAAGGATCTTATCTACGATGATATTATCATTGTGATTTATATTTATTTTTATCACTTTTAGTTTTAACCTAATTTAATATAGTAGAAAATATCTTAGCAATTGAATATATCTGATTTTTTTTTTAATCTTTTATGATTGAATACATATAATTTTATGATCACAATGGTCTAGAGGAGGTTTAAATCTTGGTGCTCACAATAACACTACTACTTTACCAACACAATAGTAATGTTCCAATAACCATCCACTCAAAATTGTCAGTACTTATCGATTAACATCCGAGTAGTTGTGCAAAAATGTCCTAGTAATCATACACAAATGAGCTAATTATAGATCAAAAAAGTTAAAATGTGATCCTCTATTGGTACATGTGAAACTTATTAATGAGCTTTTCATTATCATTTTTCTGACTCCTTTAAACTTGGTAATTGGAAGGTTGGGTGCACAAGGAGTGACTGATTATTGGAATGTGATCTACTAATGGTGCTCTTCCCCTATTAGAAGAACTTCAATTATTCATATATTTTTCTCAATAAAAATGTTTTAAAATTTTAAATCATTTTTCTAATTGTCATTACTATATTATTTTTTAATTTTTTTTTGAATAAAAGAGAGGTAAAAATTTGTTCAAACCAGAAGAAATGTAAAGCAAGGGCATCAAACCCCCCTATCAAGATCCGCTAAGTGATCTAATTGAAGAGACAAATCTAGGGGTAACTGACCCTTATCCACAACATTTCAGTTATGCATGTGATTAGAAGCTCATTTGGCCAGACAGTCTGCAACACCATTCGACTCCCTAGGAATATGCGAAAAAGTAACAGAATCCAAAGAAGAACTCAAATGAAGAACTTGGTTAACAAGCAAAATTAACTGCCAACTAACATCCTCAGAATGCGGTCGAGTCAACAAATTCACCACCACCTGGGAATCCGATTCGCAAATGAGCTTGCGCCAACCAAGAGCACAAGCTCGCTCCCCAGCAGATAAAACAACAAGAGCCTCCATCAAATTATTAGTATGACACCCTTTATAAATAGAAAAAATAAACTGAACATTTCCTAGACTATCTCTACCAACGCCACCAATACCAGCAGGGCCAGGGTTTCCCCATGAGGACCTATCTATGTTGATTTTAAGAATACCTTGCAAAGGTGGATTCCACCTCCCCACCCTATTTATTTTCTGAACTTGCATCTATTTCTCATGATTTGGTGTTGTGGGGGAGGAGGGTCCACAACTTTTGACAAGTCACATCGAGCTAAAATAGTTTCTCCTAGAGAGTGGATAATTTTCCACCACAAGTGGTGGGCCCCCAACTAGACATCTTGAAAGATCTGACGAGTCATTTCCAACCAAATATTCCACATACTAAAAGAGGGGCCAAGAGTCCAAGCAACTTGAAGAAAATAGGTTTTAACAGGAGCCTTGTCCTATTTGACAAGAAACTGAGCCAAAGAAGAAACATGCCAACAAGCTTGGTTCCACACATCCCACAATAAATGCTAAATATGTGTAGTGAAGGAGCACTAGAAAAAGAGATGAGAAAAATTCTCTTCACTATCACAACACAAAACACACCTCGACGGGCCCTGAAAACCACGCTTGCATAGATTATCCCAAGTAAGACATCGATTATGGACAACCAACCACATGAAAAAATTGCACCTGGGCCATGAAAACTTGTACCAAACTGGCTTCCACCAAGGAACCTAAGTGTCTCCAAAAGTCTACCATGCCAACTCAGAATACCCAACAGAAACAGAAAACCTACCCTACAAATCACTACTTGCCCAAGCTAGAACATCATTCCTAGCCAAGGTAGTGCACTCACGAGACCCCAAAATCTAAGCCAACTTTGTCCTATCGGCTACAGAACCTCCTGGCAGCCATTCAAAAGGATATTTCCAGCGAAAATGAACCACCAACCCATAGTTATAAGCAACCTTATAATGATCAATCATATCCCAGCTAGCCGCGATAAAAGAATCACAAAGGTGCTGAAGGTGAGGATGAATATAAAGGATAGCAGGATGACCATCCCAAGAATCCAGCCAAAAAAGAGCTTGTGAACCTGTGTGACGAATCCAAAAGAGACCATTCTTAACCAACTGAGCCCCCAATTTTAAAGTATTCTAGATCATAGAACCTCGTCCCACCAGAGGAAAGCAGGGAACATCAAACTCCTCAGCATTTTTAAGATACTTGTGGGTTAGGATATGAGCCCAAAGTTGATTTTGGCTAGTACACCAATGCCAATACAACTTAGCTGCAAGAACTTTCCCATTCAAAATAGCGGATTGTAAGCCAAGGCCACCCTCATTCTTAGGTCTGCACACAGTTTCCCACTTAACAAGGCTCCATTTAACATTCGACAAATTATCACTCCAAAGAAACTGATGAGAAAGTGCATCAAATTATTGAAGAAAATACATGGGAATAGCTTGAACAAAACACCTATAGATAGGAAAAGCTTGGATAACGGACTTTAAAAGAGTCAATTGAGCAGCAGTAGATAACCAACAGTGAGTCCAATGATTAACCTTTGGACGCAAATTGTCAAGCGAATTCTGCCAAGAGGACCTAGGGTATCTACCAACAATAAGAGAAATGCCCAAATAAACAAAGGGAAGAGACCCAATCTGAAACCACAAAATATCAACAATACATCGTTGAATGAAATGAGTATTCAAGAAGAAAATATAATATTTATGCTCATTAACTTTATGAACCGAAGCAACAAGGTAACTATCCAAGGCTCGGCGAAAAGAATCAGCTTCTCAAAGATGAGCCAATCCCATAAGAGCATTGTCATCCACAAATTGGAGATGAGAGAGCTGAGGTAAACCATGACCCCAATGCCAACCATGAATCAAGCCCTAAGAAACTCTATATTTGAGATAATGACTCAGGCCCTCAGCCATAATAATAAATAAGGAGAGAGAGGATCCCCCTAGCGAAGGCCCCGAGAAGCACCAAAAGGCTCTGAAGGTTCTCCATTCACAATAACTGAGAAAGAGGAAGAAGTAACACAACTCATAGTCCAACTCACCCACTCTCGACTAAAACCAAAGGCTAAGAGAATTTTCTAAAGAAAACTCCATTAAAATTGATCATAAGCCTTGGCCATATCCAATTTGACGAACACAGATATCTCCTTTGAAGTTGTCATAGAGTGAAAAACCTCAGAAGCCACCACTACCCCATCCAAAATTTGTTTGCCAACAACAAAGCCCTCCTGTTCCTCTGATATCACAATGGGGAGGCAAGATTTGAGCCCCTCAGCAATCAACTTATTGATAATCTTATACACCACATTACAAAGAGCAATAGGACGAAAAAATTCAAGCTTATCAACACCTTCCTTTTTGGGAATAAGAACCAAGAAGGTAGAATTCAAGGCTCAAAGCATCTACTTACTATGAAAGGATTCCCAAACAACCTCCAACACATCTTGATTAATAATATCCCAAAACTCTTGAAAAAATTCAACATGAAAACTATCTGGGCCTAGAGCTTTACCTTTGTTCATCCCAATTAACACAACCTTTCCTAACCTAGGCAATGAAATCGGGCGGAGGAGAGAATCATTTATAGCATTGGTGACTAAAGAAGGAATGCAAGAAAGGATCAAGTTCTCCTCCTTGGCAGTAGGAGGGGAGTCTTCAGCAAAAATATCAAAATAAAACTAACATAGCTGATAAATATCAATAGATGTAGGAGAAATACCAGGTGGAACCCCTTCCTCCAAAGCTACAAAATCTAACACTTCGAATCGTTAAAACCCTCATCAATCTGACGATTCTATAAAGTCCTCTTCAGACCTCGTCCTTTGGTCCTAGGCTTAATGGGCACAAAAACCATCCTTATCCTTACCCAGACCACCCCCCTGCATGGCATCATTCCCCTTGTCCACATTTATACCCACAAGCTAAGACGAAGAGGAAGGGGGAGTTGTAGACCAAGGTTCTTTAAGAACCTTCGGGCACTGGCGTTGAAGATGACCATAGTCATGACAGGTCTAGCATTGAAAGGGAAGAGATTCATAATCTAATTGTTGTATCCATGAGGAAGAACCAAGACAAATTATTCTTTAATTAACTATTATAATTTTTATTTTTTTATACTAAATTTTATCACATTTACTTTCAGATTTATATTCAAATGATTTAAAAAATATATATACTTATAAAATATATAGAAATATATGTTATAATTTAATACTTTAAAGTTTTCAAAAAGACTGATTATGTCTTTAAAAATAATATTTATAATTTTCTTGAAAATATATATTATAATAATAATCTAAAAACTCTAAAAAAACTCATCGAAACAAAATTTAGTTGAAGTGAACTAGGTCATTTAAATCTAAATCATTATAAATATTTTGAATTTAATAATTAATTAAACTAAAAATATTTAAAATATAATTACCAAACATTAAAGTTCATTTATAATAAAAAATAAAGCTCTTTAAACGATGATGTATATTGTCTTTTAGAATACTCATGGATTTATATCACTTCACATTGTGTACATAGTATATATTATCTTTTCATTAGTAAATACGTCAATATAAATTTGCATGTCACATGATAGTCAATCTTCAAGATATATAATTTAATTTGATCTCTTCTTTTATTATTATTAAATATATTTTTTAATTTTAACTTTTAATTATTATGAAATTTTAGATTTTTTTAAATTAATTAAAGAGAGTTCTATTGGAATATTTATCAATTCTAAATAAATAAACATATCAAAATGACAAAAAACTACTTAAGGCCATGAGATAATTTAGATACAACTACAAATAAAATTAAAAGTAAAAAATATAAGTATTGCATATAGCATAACCACTAGTTAGGAACTCAAATAAAATAATTTAGGAAAAATCATTGAATTATTAATTATACTAAAATTAAAATCTCAATGCTTGGTTATCTTTTCCCACATGATGCTTATATCTACATTCCTTGAAATGTCATTAAATCACAATGCAATCTCAATACCATGTTGCATCCTAATTTTAGTTCTTAATCACATTCTAATTCCCCTTTTCACTTACTACTATTTAATTATATAGTTCATGCCATTTACTTAATCAAGGTAAGTTTTGTCGACCAATTTCAAAATAAATAAATAAATTCATTTACATTTATTCTCCATAAAATAATTAAAAAATAATTATCCATTATTATACCATCTTAACTTTCACTCATTCTCTTCTATTTTTAAGCTATGCACAACTAATTTGCTAAAATAAATATATACATATATAAGAACAATAATCGTCACCCATGTTGCAATCCACTAATGAACTTTCATAACCCTTCTTGACTAGTTTTAGTCAATTAAGATTATCCACTTTTCTCATTCAATGTCAACCATCCATTCGAAATTAAACCCATACTATTCACATTCTCACCCACTAGATATATCCTACAAAAATGAGATTGAACTATGCCAACAAAGTCATAATATCAAGATGAGAAAAGAACGTGTATGGATGAATGTATGAATACGTGTATGAATAACTAAATTGTAAGGATAAGGATAAGGTCAAGTGTATGGAAATAATTGTAAGTGGAGAAGACAAATAGATTATAAATAAACTCAAAATTAGAAACTAATACATTAAGTCTTAGAATGATAATGATAATTATGTTTTTTTCAATCTTACATATCAATAGATTGCTATGATATTTCTCTTTGAAATGCAAAGAATATGTGAACAATAATTGCTCTTATGCATTTATATAACAGCACACATAAAATCTATTTAAATACTAGTACATATAAATAGATTACCTGTGAAACATGTACAAGTTATCGTGTGGTGGGAATGAGATGCTAGAAATAAAGGAATCATTCACTTTTAATCTTTGAAATTTGAGAGTCAATTTCGAGTGGTGTACATTGATCATCCATAGGATGTGATTGACATGTATCACAACAAAAAAGAAAATTTTAATTTAAATATATAAATTTGAGAATCATTTTTGAGTGGTGTGAGATTGATTCTACACATCATGATATTGACCTATCACAACTAAGTACTAAAATTATGACAAAAAAAAGAAATGTAAAAGGATGAGTGTAACAATGGGTATAATAAATAACTAAAAAGGTGAAGAAAAGAATAAAACCAAATTCATGAAACTAATTGTAAGTGGAGAAGATTAATCAATATAAAATAAACAACTTTCCATAAGAAAACATCACTTATCAATATATAATTATATTAAGTTCATTCCATCAAAATGAGTTGTAAACTACATTAAAAAAAATGGAGATGAAATATATTAGAGTTAACTTTCAAAAGAGTTATCCAATTTTGAAAAGATTTTTTATTCCTTTTGATTTTGATAGACTAATAATATCAAACCAATTGCTCCAATGTAAATGGCATATTGAGGGTAAATAATTGAACAAAAAATAAAACTCGTTCAAATGAATTGTAGTGTCTGATGTTTCATCTCCTAAACTGGTCCACAAGTCACCTTTGTCAATTCATGTTTTGACTTGAAGGTTCACTTGATGACAATTTCACATGTTTCTCATATTTGCATATATCTTTGATTTCTAGCTACTTTCAAAGAACTGTGAAATATACATGAGAACAAAACATGACTTGAAGGTTCACTTGATGACAATTTCACATGTTTCTCATATTTGCATATATCTTTGATTTCTAGCTACTTTCAAAGAACTGTGAAATATACATGAGAACAAATTACAGCTGGTTGTTTAAAGAGCTATTCAATTTATATAATCTTATGTTGAATAATATAATCTTATGTTCTAGAATGATAATGAAGAATTATGTTACTTTTAGTCTTACATATAGAAATAGTTCTAGAATGTTTCTTCTTGAAATGCAATAAATGTGTGAATGATGATTGATAATGTCTGCATTTAAAATACTCATCAAAATATATTTAAGCACTAGTTCATGTAAATATATCATTAGCTTTTGGTGGGAATGGAAGGGTAGAAGTCAACAAAAAAAATTAGATTTGAAATAGTCAATTTTGAGTTACATGAGATGAGATTAATGTGACATGGTGTAAGATTGAACTGTGACAACAAAGTGCTAATGTTAAGATGGAAAAAGATCGTATGGGGATGAGTGTATTAGAAAATATAGATATGAATATAGTAATTTATAAAAATAAATATACATGAAAAAACTAATAAATAAATTACATAAAAAAACACCACTCATCTATATATAATTATATTTAGCGCATTTCTTCAAATTGAACCAAAACTTATATAAGAAATCAACATGGAATCTGTTAAAATTATTATTTCAAAGAGCTGTCTAATTTTGGAATGTGTGTTTTACCTTTCAAATTTTATAGACTAATTAAGGATAGCAGTTCCCATGTGAAATGAGTACATTGAAGGTAAAAGAATTGCCATATATGATGTCTCATCTCTCAAACCGACCCACTCATACATAAATATCAACCATGTGAAGTGACACATTGAAGATAGATGACTAGACAATGTATTGTTTTATATGTTGTCTCATTTCAAAAATTGACCCACAAGTCACGGGAATCACTAAATATCAACCATGTGAAGTGACGCATTGAAGATAGATGACTAGACAATGAATTGTATTATGCGCTGTCTCATCTTGAAAATAGACTCACAAGTCACTTCGACTAAGAGCCAAGGACTAAGGGGTATACTTTTCTCATCTCTTTTTTATGTTGGAGTTTTGCACTCAACGACACTTGATTTCTGGTGGGTTAATTAAGAACCTTCAAAACTTCACCAACAGACCAAAGACTTATTGACAGCCTTATTTGTTTTGGCTTACTAGATGACAATATGACTACTTGACATTTTTTAATTTTTTATTTATGTTGTACGTTCTGCTCTCTCAAGTCGACTTGTTTCTTCTGCAAGAAAGGCTGTTAATAAACGTTTGAATGGAAACATTTCAGCAGGTTTTCAATACAGCGGTCATTTTTCATTTTTCGAGTCACTTTTTCCGGTTTGCTTCTTAATTTCTTTTTATATTCCCCAGTTTTGATTAAATCCTTAGCTGATCTCTTTCTTTTTCCAACCGCAGTCTAATCACTCTTGTTTGATAATTGAAGTACTTTGATACGTGCTACAATACATTTTCCTCTTCCTGTTTAATATATGATACATGGTGATAGAATTAATTTAATAGCAAGAGATTTTCATTTATTCTATAGTTGATATGCTATTAATTTAATAGCGAGATGGTTTCATTAGATATTTTAGCATTTTTCTATAATTGGATATATGATTTTGTATTGTTTTGTTTATAGATTTATGATGATATTAAATGGTTTATTTAGATTACAAATTTCATTGTCATTGTAGAGAAATTTCTAAAAATTAATTATCTATTATTTCAAAAATTTCTGTTTATTGTGTTTAATAGTAACAGAATTTCATCTTTTCTATAGCTGATATGTGATTAATTTAATAGGGAGATGACTTCAGTAGATATTTTAGTATTTTCTATACTTGGATATATGATTTTGTATTGTATAGTTTACAGATTTTTTATGATATTATATGGTTCATCTGGATTATGAATTTCATTGTCATTCTAAATTAGATAGTTTATGTGCAATGTTTCTATTTGATTAAATGGTATACTTATTGGCATATCTCATTTCTAAGTAAACGTGTTTTTATATACTTGTTATCTGTTTTATATTAATCTTTAGAATGCTTCTATTTGGCAAATGGGGTATTTTATTGACAAATTGTCTTGCTTCTAAGTACATGTTTTTATATATTTGTTATATATGTTTGTATTTGTTTCTAGATATCTCTATTAATCATGATTTATGATGTCTATCTGATTCTAGGTCAAGTCTATGAATGTAAGGTTACCTTTATGAGTGCAAATTAAAGCTACATAAATTTATATTTAAAAATTTTAATGTTAAGATGATTTTGTGCATTAATCTCTTCAAGGGTTTTTCTATTGCTTCCAACAAAGTGGTGGGAATTCAAATTTGTTTAGCTAGCTTCTATGCATCCTAAATGAGACCAATAATATATGACAGCCTAGACTTAATGTCTCCCTTAGTTGTTTGAAATGGTTCTTGATATGCTCCCATTACTCTTGGAACTATTATAGCTAAATATGAAGTGCCTCAATTATTTATGTTGTTATCTTTTGATGTTGGGGAATCTTCTAACACACTCAAAACACATTCTCTCTTACACCATATGAGGGTTACTCCACCAAACATTCATACATAGCATGACAAAGAGAATAAATCAAAAAACTTCTAAGTTTCCTTCTATTTCTCAGTGTAATGAAAAGTTAGACATGCTCTTCTATTTAAAAAAAATGAAATACACATTCTTCAATTACAAAATATTAGCCACTTAGCATTTACAACATTGCAAGATAGAGATACAAGCTATTCTTCTATGTATCCCTTACTAATCCTCTTTGTTTATGAAGAGAAGAACTCAACTTCAAATGCCTCGCCTCTAGCCCAAGCCTCCCTTTTATAACATTGTTGTGCTTCTTGAAAATACTACTCCCCTTCTTTATGAACAACACATGGCTATCAAGAAAAGTAACATAGCCAATAGATGACCTTTCAACTTCCCTAGAAGGGCACCTAAAAGGTGTCTTTTAATTTTTTTTACGGTGGGTTTCTAATAAGGTGTCTTTCCCCTTGTTTTTTACAACCACTCAATAAATATGAGTGCATGACTCTTCCCCTTCCATGTTCCCATGTCAAGAAGGATGTTTTTATGATTTTAGCATTATAAATGAGAGAAAAATTTGTCCTTTCTTGAAAATTACAATTTCCATTGAACATAGGTCACAAATATTAAATAATTTTCACCCCCTATTATAAATGAGAGAAAAATTTGTCCTTTCTTGAAAATTACAATTTCCATTGAACATAGGTCACAAATATTAAATAATTTTCACCCCCTATGTCCCCTTGGGTACTTTCCTAGGTACATGGAGACCCATATATGCTTGAATTTATTTTTAACCACCTAACCATAATAGAAAATAAAAGTAATAATATTTTGTGGAGAAGCAGGATCGCCTTACACCCCTGGATGGTCCTACATTAGACAACTAGGGTAGGAAAATTTTGTGATCTTTATGTCACAGAATGAAGTGGATGGTAAAGCCACCCTTTCAGATTGCTAACTATCTTTAGTAAAATTCTCCGTTGTGACAAGTTCCTATTGTTGGTGTAATTATTTATTCATCTTGGATATAATTACACTTTACTTAAGTTTACTTAGGTACATGCATAACATTGTAGTTTGCATATGAGACACTTAGGGAGATGTGCATACATTGGGAGAGTGTGTGTAGGAGAATTTCCACCTTTTGTGGTGTGATCTTGTTGTTACTTTATCATATCCAATTATTGTGGAGTGATAATTCCACCTTCCATGGTTGATCCACCTCATGTGGAATATTTTACTATTTCTCCCACATACTCCTACCTACCCTTGCATTTCATTGAGCCACATGTCATCATTGTGTGCTCTCTTGTCTCTTAGCCTTGTCTTTCTAAGTAGGTTCATCTACATTGTATGTAATAATTCTTAATGATCCAGTTGATCTCTTTTGCATCTTGATAGGAATACAGTTTATTCTTGTCATATTTTATCTCTCTTGTCATTGTGCTATCTATTGGTCTCTTTGATCTTGGTTGCTTCAAGCATAATCTCACATGGTATCAGAGTAGTTGGGGCACCTTTGCATAGCCTTTGGAGGGATTTTATTGCATCCTTGAAGGAGGTCAAGAGGTAGATCTGAAGAACAACATCTTATAGAGGCGTCCTAGACTAGATCCAACCTCTCCATTGCGTCTAGGTGGCCGTTTCCATAAATTCTGACTATAAATTCGGCCTATTCTGGTGAAAGTTCAATTTCGGGCTTGGAGGAAATTTTTTTCCCAATTAGGGCGATATGGTACGAATTAAAAAAAAAAAAAATTTATTTTTTGCAATTTTTATTTCAAATATTTTGCAGAAAATATTCATTTTTCTTTTTTCTTATTCATTGTATTGAAATAAAAATAAATAAATAAAAATTATTTTTAGGGGGGGTTCAAGCCCACCCCCAACACCATACCATTCCCTGCAAATTCTGCAGGATCTCCATACATTGTCTGCAGGCACCACCGCTGCACTCCCCGTACGCTGGACCGGCCCCCACATCGGTTCTCCAATCGCCGATCAATGACACCCACGGCCTTCCCGCCGCTACTGCCTAATCACCATTGTCTGTCCACCGGTCTTCACCACCACATATCGGCGGCAACTTCCTTTCGCCGACCATTTTCCTCGGGCCTTTGTCTCAGCCTGCTACTGACTACCATTGTTTACTGTCTAGCGACCCTACTTCACCGCTGACAACGCCCATCACTCTGGTAACCAAGGCCACTACCGACACATGACACATTACTATTTTCTTCCCATGCACAATCATCGCCTTGTTAGGAGCCGTATACTGCATGTCACCATCCATGTGGGGCACACGCAAGTAGCCCAGTCAGCAGATACACTCAGCGGTCGTATAGACATGACATTGCCAACTCTATATACCACGTCACCTTTCCGACCAGTCCGTACAGACACATCAACAGACCATACGCCATGCAGACTACCACATCATTCCTTATGTAATGCCACATAATAAGGACATATCATCGTATGGACACCTTATCTGACACATGCCTGCCACGTCATCGATCGACTCGCCATGTCAGTAGATGATGTCATCATCCGTACGACAAGTAGGGGAGCGACGGTTTTGTGATGACTATATGACCGTTAAATTTAACATATTTGTTTGATGATGTCATCCTGCATCATCTTTTTTTGAAAATTTATCAGCCCCCTCTCATTGGGCTTTTTGATTTTGCAGTCCAACTTCAAGAGGCCATATCTTGCTCATTTTTGCTCCTTTTTGGGTGCAATTTTTTTTTGAAATGGGCTAAGTTTTCATTTACTTTCACGTGGTTATATTATTTTATGGTTTGGGTGGATAGATTGTTCATAAAATTTAGTTTTTGGTGACTGTACCTATCCAATCCCCATTTCTGCAACTTCCGAGACTCCGTTCGGGCTCATAACTCCTTTTCAGGTGCCATTTTTTTTAAAGTGCATGATTTTCCATCTACTTTCATAATATACTATCATTTTACAGTGATTTGAGTGTAAATTGTACTTTCAGCATATGGTCTTTTTTAGCTAATTTGGCACTTGTATTGCATAGATCTATCTTTTTGGTGTTTTGCATTGTAGTTCTAAGCCTATTGGGGTAGTTTTAAAACAAAATCAGAAGTCCACTTTGTCATTGTTTGCAAGTGGCCTATTGTACATGCACTACATATAAATTGCCAAAAATCATCATTTTAGGGGGGGTATTTTGATTGAGTGAATTTGGGGGGGGGTGTCTCTTGTGCTCTTGTTCTCTTGTGTTCTTTCATTTTTCTTCTATGGGTTCTCCTAAGTTTCCTCTCTTAACTCCACATAATTATGGTACTTGAAAAATTGATGCATTGAGTAAACTAATGGAAAAAGGGTTAACTCATTACATTGATGGAACTATTGTTGCTCCCGCTAATCCTAAGGCTGATACCAATGGTCACTTGGATTGCCTCACTAAGAACATCATGGAAATTGGTACCTTAAGAAAATATGTATCAAAAGATCTCATCTTTCATATTGAAAAATGTACTTTAATTAAGGATGCTTGGCAAAAGTTTCAAGACTTGTATGGTCAAGTTGATGAGATAAGGGGATGTCAAATTGATAGTGATCTCACCATGTTAGATCCCAAGAACTTTGATACAATACAAGATTATGTCACTAAGCCAAATGAGTTGAGGGCATAACTCAAAGATTGTGGCATTGATAAGAAGGATACTCAATTGATCTTCAATTTGATGGGCAAGCTTCAACAAGAATACGAAGCATTTGTTTCTAGTTTCCAAACCCATAGGATAACAATGGGTTTAAGCTACACAATGCCTACATTTGATGCTTTCACTGACATGTTGATGATGGAACAAACTAAGTTGATAATCATGGGAATTCTTAAGACTTCTAACTCTCAAGCATATGTGGCAACTCAAGGGAACAAAGGAAATCAAGGAAAGGACAACTCAAACAAGAAGAAAGGGCAATCAAAGACTAAGGACAAAGCACCACCTTCTCCACACCAAGGAGAATCATCCTCTTCCAAGAAGTACAATTCACTAAAGAAGGAGAGACCTACTTGTGCCTATTGTAAAAAGGTTGGTCATGAGGAGCGTCATTGCCATTCTAAGAAGATTGATGAGCTCCTCCATATCCTCAAAAAGAACAACATTGATTTGACTAATGCCTACAAGAAAGAGGATTCATCACCTTCCACTTCCTCACAATCAAAAGGGAAAGGGCAAGCATTCATGGCCTCAACAAGTGGGAAGACTCACTCTTTTGGGAAAAGAAAAGGACAAGCTCTTTGTGCTACTACAAGTCATGATTCAGAGAGATGGCTTCTAGATTAAGGGGCTTCTCATCATATGGCATCTTTGCAGAATACGTTTTCTACATTTGATCCTTGTAGCATGCCACATATTTTGATGGGAAATCATACATACATGGATGTGATTGGTAAAGGAACTATTTCCATTGGGGATAACTCCTTCAATGATGTGTTGTGTGTACCCCATTTGATAAACAATCTTCTTTCCATCTATCAAATCACACATGGGGCAATAAAGAAAACTATGGAGTTTACACCTGAGTTAGTTATCATAAGAGACTTGGAGAGTAGAGCCATCATTGCGACTAGGGTTGTGGATCATGCATCTCGGTTATTGATGCAGGAGCATCCCCAGTTCATAACAATCTTACATCAACCAAAAATATTTCCTTTCTGATTTGCTTTTTGTTTTCTGTTTCAGCACTTCTTTCTGTGTGTCCTAGATTTGGCTCACTAGAACCTATGGAGTTGGATTTTGACTGAAGAATTGATCATATTTCTTATTCCCAAACCGTGGAGCATTTGGATCATTTTCCGACATCGCTACTGGTTTCCAAGACAGTTTTTTGTTACTGGTTTCCTAGACCTATTTGCATTGGTGATCTACCGGATCCCTTCCGTAGCTTGCAAAGCCCTAAGCATTGATTTTGATGTTCCTTATCATGAGGTCGACCTTTGGATTTTACGAAGGAATTTCTTTGGCGGAGGCCGACCTTGTTGGTTTTACACATTAGGTCTTGTTCTTTGGGTTTTGATCCCTTTTTGGGCTGACCAAATCCTCTTGGATCATATAAATCATTGTAATAAAGCATTAGAATGTAATAAAGAAGTTAGACTGAGCATACAAGATTGATCTTAAGATTTGAGGTCCCAGTTGTGACCTGTTCTATATTTTGAACATGTTTTAGCAGGTTTGTGAGCCAGTTTCTGTAACCCGGTTGTTATTGGTTGGTTGTAATCAGTTTTCATGATATAATTCAATATGTTCTGCATTGCCTCCATCATGTCCATGTGTTTCCATTGTGTTTACTCTTGCTGACCAGTCTTGACTAATCTCTTTGAGGTCCCTCCTAGTCGGTGAGCTTTCATTTTGGAGATTGAGTTGTCCTGAGAATTCTGTTGTAGGGTGGCGGATTGTGGATCCGACCTGCAACTACAAAGGACTACCATAAAGATGGTCCGAAGAGGAACTAGGATTGGTGGAGCGCGTGGGAATGAAGACCCTACTGTGATGGAAATGTTGTGAGGAATAGCAGCCCAGTTGGAAGCTGTGGAGACAGCCCGGAGAAGAGACCGACACTTTGAAGATGTAAGTGAAGATAAGGGAGAAGAAACCCCGACAAAACAAGTAAACCCACCGGTGGTTGATCCAGATGAGGAAAAGTTTTTTGAGGGTTTTGAGTAGGGCGAATACTAAACCTCATTTTACCCCACCAGAATATGATGGAAAGTTGGATTTGGATGAATTGATGGATTGGATCTTAGAGATGGAGAAATATTTTGATTTTGAAAACACTACAGAATAAAGGAAGGTGAAATATGCCTATACTCGGTTGAAAGGTCATGCATCTCTTTGGTGGGACCATTTGCAGATTGATAGATAGAGAAGAGGTAAAGAGAATATCAAGATATGGGATCGGATGGTTGCTAAGTTGAAATTAAAACTTATGCCAGTTGATTATCAAGTGAATCTATTCTGGAAGTTGCAAAATTTGAGACTGAAGGAATCTAGTGTGAAGGAATACACCGAAGCATTTTACAAGTTGAATATCAGATCCAGACATGTTGATGATGAAGTTGAACAAGTTGCAAGATATTTGAATGGATTGCGGGTGTCTATACAAGATGAACTCAACTTGATTTGATTACAGAGTGTTTAAGAGGCTTACCAGTATGCCCTGAAGGCAGAATAGAAGCTAAACAAAAGACATGAGCAGAGGCAGAGAGGTAGAGGTGGAAGGTTTTCCGGAGGAATATTTAAAGGAGGAAGAGGATATACTAGAGGAAGAGGATATACCGGGGGTAGATGAACCTATACATATCAAAACAAGGACAAAGAAGTGAACAAATAAGGTAATTCATACCAAAAAGATGATAAAATTTTTTGCTGGAGCAGAGAATCAGATGGCTATCGGAATGAGAATTTTGGAAGAGATGATAGAAGACAAGACAAGAGAGTGTTTAGAGGAACTTTCTATAAGTGTGAAGGAGAAGGACATCGTGCTTTCAAGTGTAAGAAGATAGAGAATACCAGAAGAATAGCAATGGTAGAAGAAAATCCCACTGGATTAGATAATAAACATGAAGATGGAGAACTATTGATGATGAGGAGAACTTTGTGTCATACCGGGAGAGATGAAGAGTCGTTGCAGATGAAGAATTTGTTCAAGAATAGATGTAAGGTATCCGGTAAGTGCTGCAAAGTTGTTATTGATAGTGGTAGTTTAGATAATCTTATTTTAGAAGAGACGGTGAACAAGTTGAATTTGGAAAGAATGAAGCACCCTAAGCCTTATCAAATAGCATGGATTCAGGATGAACATAAGTTGTTAGTAAGTTATCAATGTTTGGTGAAATTAAAAATTGGGAATTATCATGATGAATTCTTGTGTGATATTATGCCTATGAATATTTGTCATGTTTTGTTGGGTAGACCTTGGTAGTTTGATAGACAGACAATACATGATGGGAGAAAAAATACATACACTATCATGGCCAATGGGATGAAGCAAACCTTGTTGCCCTTGGAGGAACCTTTGAAGAGTGAAGTCTGTATGCATGCTAGAATCTATTTGGTGGATGGAAGGAAATTCTTGGATAGATTCAGACATGAGAATATGTGTTTTGCCTTAGTCCCTAAAAAGACTGAGAATTCGGAGCATGAAGAATAACAACTAGAAGAGATAAAATATTTGCTGACAGAATATGAAGACATCATTTTAGATAATGTTCTTGATGAATTGTCACATGTGATAAGTATTAGGCATTGCATGGACATGGTTCCCGAAGCTAGTTTGCCTAACAAAATTGCACACTGGATGACACCGACAAAGAATGAAGAGATGAATAGAAAAGTGCAGGAGTTGTTGAAGAAATGTTTTATCAGAGAAATTCTAAGCCCTTGTGCAGTACCAACAGTATTAGCACCTAAGAAGAATGGAGAGTGGAGGATGTGCACTGATTCCAGAGAAATAAACAAGATCACAGTGAAATACCAGTTTCCTTTGCCTAGGATGGATGACATAATGGACTATTTGAGCCGAGCCAAATACTTTACAAAGATAGACTTGAAGAGTGGATATCATCATATCAGGGTCAGAGAAGGAGATGAGTGTAAGACAACATTCAAGACAAATGAAGGACTGTATGAATGGTTGGTGATGCCTTTTGGGTTAACTAATGCACCAAGTACTTTCATGAGGCTGATGAATGAGGTATTGAAGAAATTATTGGGTAAGTTTGTTATTGTATAATTTGGATGACATTCTAATTTTCAATAAGACAAAAGAGCAGAATTTGTTGCATTTGAGACAAGTTTTGCAGAGGTTGAGGGAAGAAAAGTTGCTAATAAATCTTAACAAGTGTACTTTCATGAAGGAATAATTAGTCTATTTGGGCTTTGTGATATTTGAGGATGGTTTGAAGATGGACCCTAAGAAAGTAAAAGTAATTGTTGAGTGGCTTACACTGGAAAGCATTGGAGAGGTAAGATCATTTGATGGATTGGCTAGTCTGAATCGGAAGTTCATCAGAAATTCCAGTTCAGTTTGTAACCCTATGACTACGACCATGAGGGGAGATTGGAAGGAAATAAAGTGGACCACCAGAGCAAACAAAATTTTTGAACTATTGAAATGGAAAGTGAACGAGCAACCTATGTTAGCTTTATCGGATTTCAATAACGTATTTAAAGTGGATTGTGATGCAAGTGGAACAACTATAGGAGCAGTCTTGAGTTGGGATGGGAGATCAGTACCTTATTTCAATGAGAAATTGAATGATGCTCAGAGGAGATATTCGGTGTATGCTCAAGAATTTTATGCCATAGTTGAAGCCTTGAAGAAGTGGAGACATTACATTTTGCCTAAAGAGTTTGTGTTGTATACGGATCATCAAGCTTTGCAGTATTTGAGTAGTTAGAGTAAGTTGAATAAGAGACATATGAGATGGCTAGAATTTTTGCAGAGTTACACCTTTGTGTTGAAGCATAGAAATGGGAAATCTAACAAAGTTGTTGATGCATTGAGTAGGAGAAGGAAGTTGCTAACTGAGATGAGACTGACAGTATTGGGATTTGAGGAATCAAAGACCTTGTATGATGATGACCCAAATTTTGCAGAACCTTAGAGAGCATGTAGAGAACCAGTTACGATAGATAGAAACAAGTGGTTGGATTGCTTAATTCAGGATGGGATGTTATTCAAAGGAATACAGTTGTGCATACCTAAGAGTTCTATGAGGGAGAATCTGATAAAGGAGAAACATAGTGGAGGATTAGCCAAACATTTTGGTATTGACAAAATAGTAGCATTGATGAGTGAGCTTTACTTTTGGCTCCAAATTCATAAGGATGTTAGGAAATATGTGCAAAGTTGTAGAGTTTGTCAAGTTACAAAAGGTAGTAGTTAGAATGTGGGATTGTATAAACCTTTGACAGTGTCAGTAAGACCTTGGGAGATATAAGCATGGATTTCATACTTGGATTGCCTAAAACACAAAGAGGGAATGACTCTATATTTGTGGTAGTGGATAGATTCTCGTAGATGGGTCATTTCATACCTTGTAAGAAGACATCAGATGCATTACATGTAGCAGACCTATTTTTCAAGGAAGTAGTGAGATTGCATGGATTACCTAAGAGAATAGTTTCATACAGAGACACTTAGTTTGTTGTCTATTTTTGGAGAACACTTTGGAAGAAGATGAAGATAGATTTGAAGTTTAGTTCTACTTTTCAAGCATAGACTGATGGATAGACAAAAGTAGTTAGCTAGAGCTTGGGAAATTTGTTGAGATGTTTAGTTGGAGATAAAATTGAAAATTGGGATTTGATTCTTGCATAAGCAGAGTTTTCCTACAATAATTCAGTAAACAGAAGTATTGAAAGAACACCTTTTGAGATTGTTACCAGAGCACACCCTAGAGGAATATCAGAATTAAGAGACATTAGCAGTGAAGACCAGAGAAGTTTAGAAGTAGAAGAATTTATAGATCACGTGAAGGACTTACATATTCTTTTTAAGCAACATCTGGAGGAGATGAACAAGTATAAGGAGAAAGCAGATGAGAAGAGGAGACATAAAGAATTTGAAGTTGGTGATGAAGTGATGGTGTATCTAAGAAAAGGACTCTCAGTTGGAACTTATAACAAGTTGCAGATGAGAAAGTTTGGACCTTACAGGATTTTGAGAAAGTTCAGTTTTGGGAATGCATATGAAGTGGAGTTACCAGATGTTTGAGCATTTCACCTGTGTTTAACATTGCAAATCTTCATCAGTATCATGAACTAGAATTCAGTGAGGACAGTATTGTAGACTTGGAGAAACAGTTTCCTCGAAAGGAATTGGATCAGATTGAAGACATTTTGGATAGTACGATTGGGCGTAGTACTCGGAGTAGTTAGTATAATGAGTATCTTGTAAAGTGGAAGGACAGACCAATTGAAGATTCATCTTGGATTTCTCAGGCAGAGGTAGACCACCTTGGTTTTCCTTTGACCCCAGAAAAGTGAGAGACTCACTTTTTTTCAACAACCCCAGATGTCTAATGCAGGAGCATCCCCGGTTCATAGCAATCTTGCATCAACAAAAATATTTCCTTTTTGTTTTGCTTTCTATTTGTAGTTTCAACACTTCTTTCTATGTGTCTCGAATTTGGCTCACCGGAACCTGTGGAGTTGGATTTTTCTTGAAGACTTTATCATCTTCCTTATTCCCAAACCATGGAGCATTTGGATCATTTTCCAGCAAGTTATCTCTACCGGTTTCCAAGACAGTTTTATGTTACCGATTGCTTGGACCTATTTGCATTGGTCATCTATCGGATCCCTAAGTGTTGATCCTGATGTTCCTTAGCATCTAGCCAACCTTTCCATGTGATCTACACTTCATTCTTTGGATTTTCCAGAGGAATTTCTTTAGGAGAGGCCGACCTTGTTGGTCTTACATGTTAGGTCTTGTTCTTCGGGTTTTGATCCCTTTTTAGTTCGTCTGGATCCCCTTGGACCATATAAATCATTGTAATAGAGCATTAGAATGTAATCAAGAAGTTAGACTGAGCATAGAAGATAGATCTTAATATTTTAGGTCCCGGTTGTGACATGTTCTATATTTTTAATATGTTTTAGCAAGCTTGTGAGTTGTTTTATGTAGCCTTGTTATTACTAGTTGGTTGTAATCAGTTTTCATGATATAATTCAATTTGTTTTGCATTGCCTCCATCATGTCCCTGTGTTTCCATTGTGTTTACTCTTGCTAACTGGTCTGGATTGATCTCTTTGACATCCCTCCTAGTCGGTGACTACCTCAATTATATTCTTTTTCAGATTTTGTCCCTATTGATGAGGATGATTTTACATATGACGATCACACTTATTGTGATGATTTATATTTTGAGGAGAAATTTGGGTAATTGAACTTGAGAATTCTGACATTTTACCCCGTTCTTGAGCCTTTCTTTTCATCTCCTCCTATTAATATCACATCACCTCTTGCACCTGATGATGCAGATAGTGTGACAGTTTTGCCTTCTTGTGATTTAATGCAGCAAGATATGCCTTGTCTTCTAGCTTCAGCTTCTTGGGATGACTACTTGACAAACATTGCAGGATTGTTTGTGGAACCATACAAGTCAAATTTGGAAGACATCATTGATGATATTCATCCTCTTTGATGAAGATGATCCTTCTTTGATTGTTGCGAGGGAAAACTCTAGCCCTCTTGTTCATTCTCTACATGATCATTCTTTCGAGGTTAACATGATTGTGGATACTTATGTACAATAGTTGGAGGAGGTCTCTTTATCTTTAGAGGAGACATGCGAGTCTTTGGATATTGTTCTACATTCATCTCTACTAGATCTTGGAGTGCTTTTTTTAGCAGTGTGGAGCAGTTCACCACCTTTGGAGGGGGTAACTTTCAGCATCGACATGGGGACACTTGAGCAGTTTTTAGAGATTCCATTCATCGTGAGTTTTTTACTACATCTTCCCTTCATGATTGGGGAGACTTCATGGATACACCTTTGGTTTTGTTTCTTCCCAAGGGGAGGAACATTGTTCGACATTCATGGAGAATTTTCTTCATTCAGTTTTTGCTTCTACCATTGGTGCATATTCTACATTGAGGAGGTGCTACTTGGCTTCTCTTCTTCTCTCATATGGGGGGGAATTTATCCTCACATGGGGTTTTGTCCTTCACATACTTATTTGAGAGTTCTTTGTATAGTTTTCATCTCTCTTTTTGGGAGAGGATTTTTCTCTCTTTCCCCACTTTATGGGAGATTGCATTTGCATTTGTACATGGGTACCTTGCGTGGCCTTTAAGTCGGGACCCATCTTGTATTTCTTAGTTGCATTGTAGTCAGGACCCATCTTGGATATAGTTACACTTTACTCAAGTTTACTTAGGTACATGCATAACATTGTAGTTTGCATAGACACTTAGGGAGATGTGCATACATTGGGAGTGTGTATGTAGGAGAATTTCCACCTTTTGTGGTGTGATTGATGGTATGATGAAAGAATAAGTATCCGATAGAATATTGAGAGGGGGGGTGAATCAATATACTGAAAAATTGATACAAGCTCCCAAACTCAAATTCAAACTCACAAAGTAAACTTTCACTTATCAAGATAAATACTCAACATCAACCAACATCAATTGGTTTGACTGTTATGACAACTTAACAGTAAACAACTTCAATCTTGTAAATGTAAAAAATGCTTAATCATATCTCAACATATTCATCTCTCAATGCTTCCAGTTATCATACCTTATTAGAATAGTTAAGTAGTTAATCAAATTAGTTAAGTAGTTAATCAAATCAAAAAATAAGATCATAACCACAAAAGCATTCACCACTTGACACAAATATTTATACGTGGAAAAACCAAATAGGTAAAAACCACGGTGAGATGAGACTCACAAGGATAGCTATCTGAATTCTTCTTTAGTTCGCCCTGTTAGGAGCCAAGCTTGTTAAAGATTTTACAATAAGTCCTGTTAAGAACTAATTCTGATTAGGAATAACCCGGTTAGGGGATTTACAAATATGCCTTGATGAAAAGAACAATACCTTGTTAGGAGTAACCTCGCTAGAGGATTTGAGAATCCAAACTAATGGACCACCTTGTGAGAGGATTTAGAAAGTAACCAAGCTTGTTAGAGCTTATCGGGTGAGGGGATTTCAATTTATACTATAATTGTTAGAAAACAATAGGTTTTCTTGATCTATCTGAATAGCACTACATCTTCTTGATCAGATCCTTCTTAAGCTTAAATCTGCCTTTACTCAAACTACAGATCCATCCACTGGTTAGACAGCCACACACTCAACTGGTTTCTACCAATCTTGTCAACTTTGCCAACACATAATTGACCTTAAATACAAATAAAATAGGTCGGTAACAAAAAAAAAGCCTAATTCTCATCAGTGAGATTACAAACAAGTCCGTACAATCTTGACTATTAGAAATCATAACAATCTCTTCACATTCTTCAAGAAAATTCCAACCGCTCCATGATCACCACTTCATCGGACTTTGTAACTCATCACGTGCTATGCATTAGATGCAATCCACTTTGCTCCTTTCGAAGACAACAAACATGCCAAAGCAACTTGAACTTATCCTCATATAATGATCACATGTGTCTCCAACATTATCATTCATCATAAGATCTTAAACCAACAAACTTGATCGGTTAGGGTTTAACAAAAAACAAATGGTAGGGTTTACCAGTTACATAACATAGAAAGGTTTAACCCTTTACACTAGTTCAACTTACAAACTACCATATACCAGTTTACAACATCTTCCTCAAGGTTTATCATTCACAATAACATCAACAATATCATGAATATCATTCACCAGTTCAATTGACATCGATGACAACATATCATTAATGCAATCTATATGCAAAATGCCAACAATCTCCCCCTTTGGCATTGATGGAAGTACAAATATCAATGCCCCTGATTGCTGTTGTGGATTGGTGAATAGGAATCCTGGTTTACATTACCAAGTATTCACCATGCTCTGTTTGTCTTCAGTCTATTGTTGGTTCACCTAAGCAGACACATAATTCTTCTCCTCAATCACATAATTCTTCTCCCCCTTTGACAACAATGCCAAATTGAAAGTAAAACATGTAATTCCAAATTCTCACCATGCATCAACATGTTGCAACTTGATGCTCCCCCTATGGAATACATATGAAGAGGGGAAAACAGATTTGAAGGTCAAATGATCAAAACATAATGAAATAAACATGCAAAATGCTAAAATATCATTAAAAGACCATTTCACCTTGCTATTTTACCTTCTCCTTCGGATTGAGCTTGATGAAGTGAAGGCGCCCCTTGATAATGCTCCACTTGATGTGCTCCTTTGATTGCTGGATGTGGATGGATCTCTAATGTTGTGCACAAATGGAATGGATTTGAAAAATGATAAGGATGAGATGATCAAGTTGCCAAGATGATTTCCTCGGCTCAAAAGGGCAGCATAAACTTACTGGATTTCAAGCTGTTAAGATTGAAGGGATGGAGCCCTAATTTTATAGGAAGAGGAGAGGAAAATGGATGGCTAGGATGAATTTGAGATGAAGGGCTAAGATTTACTTGTGAGCTCACACAAGGTCCAAGAGAGGGTGTGGAGACCAAGAAATATGCCTTAAAGGCATTTCGTATCTCCACACTCTACAAGATGCATTGGAGGAATTAAAAATTCTCCAAAAATGGATATTATGGGGATTAGAAGAATAAAAAGGAATTAAAAATTCCTTGGGAGAGAGAAATGCCTAGAGGAATGTGAGATTTCGAAAATCTTACATTCATCTAGAAAAAGAGCATTTAAAGCTAGTGACTGGATGAAAGGACAAAGAGTTGACTTTGTGGCTAATCATGATGATTAGCCATTAACGACTCATTAGGAGGGGGATTAGAGGAAATGTTAGGTGGGATTTATATTTGTAGGAGAATTTGACTAGGAGAGAGAATGAGTATAGGGAATAAAAAATTAGAAGAATAATGTTAAGTGAGTTTAGGGAGTTTCTAGAAGAATTTATTAGGTTAATGATGAATTAAGAAGATGATTTGTAGGAATCATGTAGGTTAACTAATTAATTGAAATTAATTAGCTAAGATTAAGATTTGTGAGGATTTGATTTTTTAGAAGAATAAAGAAAGGGATTGATTTATTAAATAAATCAATCATATGCTATAGTGACAATATTAATTATATTTAATTAATATTGAGAAGAATTTTAATTAACATAATTAATTAATTAATTATGTGAGGAATTAAAAATAATTAAAATAATTATTTTTAAGTGTCTACAACATCCACTCCCAAAAACATCAATCCATGTAAGATTTTGTAAGTAATTCAGGGACTAATGCAATCAACATCATGTTCAACTGACCTCTTGAAGAGGGACAACCCTCAACTAACTTGTAAGATACTCAAAAGTGGTCTTAGGTAGAGGTTTGGTAAAGATATCTGCAAGCTGCTCCTGGGTAGAAACATGCTTTAAGATAACATCTTTACTTTGAACTTTTTCCTCAAAAAGTGATACTTCAATTCAACGTGCTTAGTCCTTGCATGAAAAACATGATTCTTAGAAATATTTATTGCACTTGTATTATCACACAAAATATTTATAGGTTCTGAGATCTTCATCTTAAAACCTTCCAAAATGTGTCTCATCCAAATAGCTTGTGTGCAATTCATATAAGCTGCTACATACTCATCTTCAACAGTAGATTGTGAAGTGCAACTCTGCTTTTTACTACCCCATGAAACTAGCCTTCCTCCTAGAAAGAATGCTCCACCAGTAGTACTCTTCCTGTCATCAATGTTTCTTGCCCAATCAACATCTGTGTATGCCTTCAAACCAAAGTTTCCTCCATATGGATACCATAACCCATAGTCAACTGTACTTTTCATATATCTAAAAATTCTCTTGGTTGCTATCAGATGTGCTTCCTTTGGATTTCTCTAAAATCTAGCAACTATACCAACTGCATGGGCAATATTCGGTCAACTGTGAAAAACATAGTGTAATTTGCCAATCATTGACTTTTATTCCTTTTCATCAACAGACTTAGATGCATCCTCCTTGGACATCTTACAACTTGTAACAATTGGAGTTCCAACTGGTTTACAGTCACTCATGCCAAAAGTATTTAAAACCTCTTTCACATACTTAGATTGAGTAAAGAAAATACCATTCTTCATCTACTGTATCTGCAAGCCTATGAATTTTTTTATTTCCCCTACTAATGACATTTCAAACTCATTCTTCATTTCATCTGCAAAACTATTGCTCATGACATCATTACCTCCAAATATAATGTCATCAACAAATACTTCACTAACCAGTATTTCATCTCCTTCAGACTTGAGACAAATGTTGCTTTCATCACTAGTTCTTGCAAAGCCTATCTTCATCAGATGTGTATGAAGCCTTTCATACCATGCTCTGGGTGCCTGCTTTAATCCATACAAAGCTTTATGCAATCTTTATACCATGTCTTCCTTATCTGTCAATGCATAACCATCAAGTTTCTCTATATAAACCTCTTCTTCCAATATTCCATTCAAAAATGCAGACTTAACATCCATTTGGTATACCTTGAACTTGTTATGGGCTGCAAATGCAAGTAATGTTCTAACTCTTTCCAATCTTGCTACTGGTGCAAAATTTTCACCATAATCTTCTCCTTCTTCTTGCACTAACCTTTGCAAACTAGTCTTGCCTTGTTGTGAACTACAACACCATCTTCATTTAACTTGTTTCTGAACACCCATTTAGTACCTATGACATTCTTGTTTACCGGTTGGGGTACTAGGGTCCAAGTGTTGTTCTTCTCAATTTGATCCAATTCCTCTTCCATTGCTTTCACCCAATGATCATCACCAAATGCCTCCTTAGCAATTCTAGGTTCAATGGTGGATATCATGCAATATTTCTCTCTATTTTTCCTTCTAGTTAGTACTCCAACATCCTTATCCCCAATAACTTGCTTAGGACTGTGATTCAGTCTCACATACCTGGGAATAACATAATCATTCTCTTCAAGTTTAGCTTCTTCATTGTCTTCTTCCTCTGAATTTATTTGTTCCTGTTGAATAAGTACATTAGGATTTGCTTTACCGGTTTTTGATTTAACAGTTTGAGGTTCCAAAATAAAAATGTAAGGATCTTCATCCTTTCTCTCTGAACTGGTTCCTTCCAAAATGTTAGGACATTTATCTACATGAACATCAACACTCTCAACAATTCTTTGTGTCTGGTTGTTGAAGCATTTGTAGGCCTTACTCTTGGCGGAATAACCAAGAAATATGCCTTCATCACTCTTAGCTTCAAACCTGCTTATGTAATCACCTCTTTTGATAAAACATTTACTACCAAAGATCTTAAAATAACTAACATCAGGTGATCTTCCATACCAGTGCTCATAAGGTGTCTTGTCCTTACCTCTTTCTACCAAAACTCGGTTCATTGTGTAGACCATTGTACTTACAACTTCTCTCCAAAATGTTTTCGGCACACCTCCTTGTATCAACATATTTCTAGTTGCTTCAACCACTGACCAATTGTTCCCCTCTGCTATACCATTCTATTGTGGTTTCCTTGGTGCAGAAAGTTGCTGCTTGATACCATTCTCATCACAATACTTAGTGAACTCCTCAAAAGTAAATTCACCACCTTGATCTATTTTCAAACATTTTATCTTTTTCCACTCTCTTTCTCAGCTAAGGCTCTAAATGCCTTGAATTTACCAAAAGATTCATTCTTATCCTTCAAGAATGTGACCCACATCATCCTTGAACAATCATCAGTGAAGATCATGAATTATTTATAACATGAAATGCTTCTAGTTCTTATTGGTCCACATATATCTGTATGAACCAAATCTAACAAGTACTCCACCAACAAGGACTTGCTCTTGAAAGCTGAAGAAGTCATCTTTCCTAATTGATATTCTTTAAAAAGAGCATTAATTGGTTTGTCTATCTGAGGTAGGCCTCTTACTGTCTTAGACTTGCTCACTTTAACAATGTTATCAAAGTTTATATGAAAAAATCTCCTATGACAAAGCCATCTATTATCTATCTTTGCAATCAAACAGTTGCTAACTTTAGGATTAAGATGAAATAGATTACCTCTGGTCTATTTTCTGGTTGCAATCAATTCACCTTTGCTGTCAAAAATTTTGCACATACCATTTCTAAACTCCAATGGGTATCCTCTATCATTAAGTTGTGCCACACTCAGAAGATTGTGCTTTAGGCCTTCAACCCAGTAGACATCGTCAGCACTGCTCTTCCCATTAAGAGAAATAACTCCCTTACCTTTAACCATATAGGGTGAGTCATTGCCAAATCTGACAACACTGCCATCAAATTCCTTCAAGGAAAGAAATTTGCTCCAATCACCAGTCATGTGATGTGAATAACCACTATCAATGATCCAATCATCAGAGTTATCCATCCTGGCCACTAGTGCCTTTTGATATGATATCTCTTCCTTAATAGCTACAAACAAAATACCTTCACTAGCATGATCATCAGATTCTTCATCAGTAATACCACTATCAATAGCTACAAGACAATCTCTCTTTCCTTTGCCCTTATACTTCTTGAATTTGTCTCTTGTATTCATTTTCACCATTAGGACAGTTAGCTACTATATGACCAATCTGATTATAAGCAAAACATTTCAACAGTAGCTTACCTTTGTATTTCCCAATGCCTCTAGGTAGTCATTTTGCCAACAATGCTTGAAGGTCCACTAAACTGTCTTCATCATCAGCATCTCCGTTGGATCTAGATTCATAGCTATGGCCGGTATCTCTACTTCTTCTCATTGATGGGTTAGAGACAGAAGCTCTAAATGCAGATTCTATTTTTTGTACACTACCATCATAGCCATTTAGTTCAAAAGCAGCAAGTTTTCCAATGATAGAGTCAAGAGTTACCTTTGTTTTGTCAATGGATTTCATCTCTTGAATAGCTGTAACTTGCATAGCATAGACCGGTAGTAGGGTTCTCAGTACCCTACTGATCACTTTGACATCTTCCACTTTCTCTCCTGCACTATTTATTTCACCAACTATCTCTTTTATTCTTTGACCATACTATTGGATATTCTCACCTTCAGACATTCTCATGTCATCAAACTTTCCTCTTAAACCCTCCTCTTTAGCAATCTTAGCATGTTCATCACCTCTATAAATCTCTTCAAGTTTTTTCCATACTTCATATGCAGTTTCAAGACCATGAACATCTACATATTCAACATCAGACAAGGAACTGATAATAGCCTCCAATGCTTGATGATTCTCTTGTTGTTCTTTCTTTTTATCATCAGTCAGAGTTCCAGAAGGTGCAATATACTTAGTTTCTATATGATCCCAATATTGACTACCAAGACTCTTAATGTAAATCTTCATTCTGTCACTCCATATCCTATAGTTATCTTCGTTTAACTTTGGACCTTCTTTCTTCATCATGATCTACAAGATCTTTTCATCGAGCTGTTAGGCTTTAGGTTAAAGAGGACTTGAGACGCTCTGATACCAATTGATGGTATGATGAAATAATAAGTATCTAGTAGAATACTGGGAGAGGGGGTGAATTACTATACTAAAAAACTGATACAAACTCCCAAACTCAAATTCAAACTCACAAAGTAAACATTCACTTATCAAGATCAATACTCAACATCAACCAACATCAACCGGTTTGAGTGTTATGACAACTTAATGGTAAAAAAATTCAATCTTGTAAACATTAAAAATGCTTAATCATATGTCAACATATTCATCTCTCAATGCTTCTAGTTATCATGCCTTATAAGAATAGTTAAGTAGTTAATCAAATCAACAAATAAGATCATAACCACAAAAACATTCACCACTTGAAACAAATATTTATACATGGAAAACCCAAATAGATAAAAACCATGGTGAGATGAGACTCACAAGGATAGCTATCTAAACTCTTCTGAAGTTCGCCCTATTAGGAGCCAAGCTTGTTAAAGATTTTACAATAAGTCTTGTTAAGAACTAATTCCGATTAGGAATCACTCGGTTAGGGGATTTACAAATATGCCTTGATGAAAATCACAATACCCTATTAGGATTAACCTCGCTGGAGGATTTGAGAATCCAAACTAATGGACCACCTTGTGAGAGGATTTAGAAAGTAACCAAGCTTGTTAGAGCTTACCCAGTTAGGGGATTTCAATTTTTGTTGTAATTGTTAGAAAACAACAGGTTTTCTTGATCTGTCTGAATAGCACTACATCTGCTTGATCAGATCCTTCTTAAGCTTCAATCTGCCTTTACTCAAACTGCAGATCTATCTGTAGACACCTAGAAATGGTCAACGCTTGTGGAGTCATACTTTAACATTGGCGCATTGCCTCATTTTAGAGTTTTTGCATCGCATTAACATTTCTCCTATGTTACGCACTTGGTCTTTATCATTTGCGAGCATCGATTCTTTCTTCTGCATTCTTCATTTGTCTCGCTTTCGAATTTGGTCTTGCCAATAACAATCTTTAATCATGATTTTGGTCGATCTTGTCAATCTCTTATCAACTTGTCAATCTCGTCATTTTACGATCGATTTGTCATCGATCCTTGTCCTCTTCAATCATGCCAATTTGGATCAATTTGTCATTGTTCCTCGGCACATTTATCAATCAAATCATTTATCAATTCAAAATCATGATCGAATCAATATCAACGATCCTTTGTCAAGACCTAATTGTCGTCCTTGTATTTCTAATTCATCTTCCAAGGTTTTATGATTTATTCATTTAATCTTGTTTGGCATTTTCCCTCTAGGTTAAATAATTTATTTATTTATCCTAAGTCTTCTTGTCACAATTAAATGTTTATTTAATTGGCTAATTAATTTCCTCCTATTTTTGTAAATTAATTAATGAATGAGAAATTATTAATTAATTTACCTAATTTGCATCAATTCCTAATTTCCAAGTCATCATTTCTAACCTAATTTTCTAATTTCTCCTAAATTCCTAAATGTCTATTTCTATTCCAAAATCTTGTCATAAATCCTTGCATAGCAATTTGTCATAAATTGTCATAAATTGTCATAAATCCTTGCATAGCAATTTGTCATATACATGTCATAATTTTTTTATTCTTGATTTGAATTTCCATTCGAATCACTATCATGCTAATTTGATCTTTTTCTCCAATTTCTCTATAAATTGGATGAATTTCTTCACTCAAATCCCTTGATTCTTGATCCCTAATTAGATTATCGAATTTCTAATCACTTTGTCAAATCATGCTTCTAGTATTCTTGTGTCAATGGCAATCTTGCTTTCACAATTAGGTGTATGCACTTGAAGGTGAGATCTACAACAAAACTATTTGGAGAAGAAAGAAGAACAATGGAGCCACATGAAGGGAACATTTGGTTTGCATAATCTTTTACATGTTTTATCTTTATGTCTCTATTGAGTGTTGTTTAGGATAGATCATTGCAATTATGTATTTGTGATTGAGCTATTATGTTTATCTTGTTTTGTGATGATTTCCTATTTCCTAACGTACATTAATTGGTGAAACTGACGTGAACACTAACCTTCTAACCTCTTTATGGTGTTTTGAGTGCTTTCAAGTTGATTTGCAGGCCAAAAAACCCCAAAACAGGGTCGTGCAGGGTTTTCTGGAGACTTCTGCGCCTGTGTCCTGCATCCTGTGCCTGTGTTGAGCATTTTGTGCCTATGTTGAAGACATTTTGTGCTTGTGTCCTACATTCTGCGCCTGTGTAAAGTCTAGAACAGGGGTAAAAATGCAGTGTTTTATTTGAAATTTGTTTAGTTTTTGCATTATGTTTTCTGTGCTTTTGATTTTGGTACTAATTATCTGTGCAGAATCTTGGCATATGCATGGAAAGGACAATAAATTAAACTACTAACATGTGTTATGCAGAATCGATAGTCAAAGACAACAAATCAAACTCCTAACTTGGGTTTTGCAGGTTGCCTTGGAGAAACAACTAAACTTGGTGTTTGTCTTTAAATGTTTTAGGCACCTAGTGATTTTTTTAAATAGGATGGAATGAATCTATGCTTGATTTGATTGTTGAGTGTGGCATTGGAGTAGGAGAGTATGCTCTCATCCTTTTAGGGTGATCAGAAATCCAGATCTTCGATACCATGCTTTTGTCTTTGATTGTGTGTCTCCTTTAGAGGGCCTGCCTTCCCGACCACTTTGCTTTTGCAAGCAAGTAATAATCGTGAGAAGGGAATGACCCAAAGTGAGTATGGCTAGAATTCCTTGGCATTCTAACTCACTATAAAAAAATACCCGATGGGCGAAAGCTTTATAGGAAGTGTTACGTGGGAATTGCAGTTACTTGGGAAGTGATGACCCTTGAACTCTTTCTCATATCAACATCGAAGTAGGACCTCACGGTCTAAATCATGCTTGTGCGACTACATTTGTTTGGTATCTTGATGGGCTTAATGTCTCAATCACGTTTGCGTGACATCAAGGAGTAACGCTTAATAGAAATCCTTACTAAACACCTTGTTTTAGAGGCCAAAAACCCTTCTAGTTGCTTGAGAAGGACAAATTTGGATACTTGGAAGAGATACTAAGTTCGCCATGGGGAGATTTCCATGGGGACTAATGCTTGGCTGCCCTGAGAAGTGAGTGCCGTGGAGGGGAGCCCGTGGGGTCAAGCATCTATGTATTCTCCTTGAATCTCATAATGAGTCTACCTCTCAAGTACCTAATGTCTTTGCCTACCATAAGAAATGTGGAAATGAGCATGATTGTCTTGAGTCTAAGTTGTAATATCTTGTATTCTTTGCTTGTCAAAAGTTGAATTGCATCCCATTTCAAAAAGCAAAACAAATTGAACCAACATAAGTTTAAACACAAGAGACATTCATCCAACAAAAGTTCAACAAGATTCAAAACTCATCTTCAAACATGGTTGTCAAATATTGTTCAAAATCTTGTCTCAACATTCATGTCACTTACATTTAAGTTCATCCTAGGTTGCATTTTGCAAAAAGTCATTGTCAAGTACCAAGGTTAGGTTTCACCTAAGTCATATTCCTTTGCATATCAATAAGAGTCATCCATTTGCATATGTCCTCTTGCATCAAAGTCATATCATTGTCATTCATTCATATTTGCATACCCTAGGTCTCTTCATTAAGCTTAGGTCATTATCATATCATATTAGGGTCATTTGCATAGTAATTGTCCCTTAGCATATAGTGTCAAACTAGGTTTTGTCATACTTGAGTAATCCAAATCTTTGATAAACCCTAAGTTATTGTTAAGAAGTCTAAACCTTGTCAAACTTTTGTCTTTTTGTCATCAATATCATTTTGTCAAACCCAGCTTAGTATCCAAGCATATAGGGGAGACATTGTCATTTTGTCCTTTTGTCACTTGGTCCTTTTGTCCTTTGAGGTCTAGACATCATTTCAATTTCCTAAGGGTCTCATTCTTAGAATTGCATTCATAAGTTTGTCAAAATCTTGAAAAATAACCAAAAACATAGGTTGCATTCTTGCCATAGATTGCATTTTCATTTATTTAGTTTGCATTTAGTTGCATATCATACATTATCCTTGAAAAATTCTAAAAATATTGCATTTGCATAGTGACATGTCTATTGAAACAAGGTTCCAAGCACCAATGATGCAACAAAGTTTGACATATCAACCGACAATGCAATCACAATTCTATCCAACCCAACAACAAGGCAATATTGATCAAACTTTTTATGATGAAACAAGTCTCCAAATACAAAAACTAGAGGAGAAGCTAGCTCAAGAAAATGAGATTTTGGAACAAAGAGTGAAAAAAATTGTGAAGAATAGATCACAAATGTCCAAAATGTTTCAAAAACTTCCAGGTCGAAATCCAAATATTGAGCCAATTGATGTAAGGTCTCTTATCGAACGATCAGACATACCAGCTCTCCTCTCCCAAATAGAGATGATGAAACAATTTCAAGAAAAGAGACAACATCAATTTCAACATTATGTGCCTCCACAACAAGAACAAGAAGGTGTTTACTATCAATCAGATTTTCAACCAATACAACCAATGGTTCAACCAATGGTCCAACATATACAACCAATACAACCAATGGTCCAATTTCAACAATATGTCCAACCAACTATACAATGTCAACAAATAGTTCAACCAATGGTGGAATATCAATGTCAACAACAACAACCAAACATTCAAAAACAAAGGTTGCAACACACACCAACCCAAGTTTCAAACATGTCGGAACAATTGAACCAAGTCCAATATCAAAACATGACATCAAACCAAAAACAAGTTCAAATTTCAGATCCAATCATGTCAAAACCTCGAAAGAAAGGTGGCTTTATTGCAATGCTCTTAAGGAAACTACCAAGTGAGTTCTTTGAGGAAGATCAAGATAATACACTTATGTCTAGCAATGCCTTATCCCCTCGCAAGCAAATTGACTCTCCAGTGGCATTTATCCCTACACCTTTAGAAGTTTCACAAGAACCTTCTATATTGTCCTCGTCAAACAATACACCCAAGGATGCAATTATCCAAGAGCTATCCATAATTGATTGCAACGATAATCCAATTCATGATGCACATCCTTGTCATGTTTCAAAAATACAAGACCCAATGCCACCATGCACTTTATTGCCATTACCAGTTTTAGAGGACCCCATTCGAAGTCCCTCTTCCTCATGTTCAAGTAGTGATTCCTTGCCAGAATCCATCACAAATGTTCAAAGTGCATTTCCTTCATGCCAAAACATTAATTCCTTGTCAGAATCCTCCATGCATATCCAAAGTCCAACCCCATGTCAAGAGGATAATTTAGAGCATGCAGAAACATGTCTTGAAACAGATCAAGATCAAGATCCTAAAACCTTATCATCCCATCCAATTGTTGACCAAGATCCCATTTCCCCAAAAACTCATGATGATTCCATTATTCCTATCCATTCTATCCAAGAACACAATATCCTTTCAAATACCATTGACATTCCACTTCCTAAGCAAGATCAAGATATCCCAGTCCATCCAATCCCAAATGATCCCCTTCCATTTCATAAAAAAAATGTCCTTTCAAATCCCATTGACATTCCACTTCCTAAGAAAGATCAAGATATCCCTTCCATCCTTTCCGATGATCCCATTGAAAGTCAAGAGAAAAGCACCTTTAAAGAGGATTCCCATGATCTTCCTCCTTGTCAAGATCAAATTATTCCTTTAGATCCTCCACAAGATTCACTTGTTCCTCCATCTCCACGTCCTAATCCAGCATATCCACTCCAAGATCTCATTTATTGTGATGATCCCATTATTTCTCCCATTCCATCTCTTGAAGAGCTTGTCATTGAACCATGTCCACTACACAATCCTAGTCTCTCTCATGATCTTGATCCCCCTAGTGATCCTGATACCCTTCATGATTCTAATGTGTTAGTGCAAGATGTTCATGAACCCTCAACATGCACAATGGGTTCTTCCACTTTGGTGAAATCCGATCCACTTCAAGATCTCATTATTTCTCTCATATCATATCCACCTCATAATGGACTTGCGTCTTCTTCCCAAAGAAAAGAGTATCCCACAAGTCAAGATAGTCATAAAGGCAAAGGAGTAGACCTTCATGAGCAAGAACCTCTCCATATCAAAGAATATACTAATGGTCATGGCTACAGAGCTCACACTCAAGGTGTTGGTATCCCTTCAAAGTCAAAATCCAAATGTCCACTTTCCCCATCATCCCTTCCATCCATCTTAGGTCCTTATATCCCTTTGTCCTCTATGCAAGGTCAGCAAAGGCACACATCCTTGAGTAAATTTCATCCATCCAAAAGAAGTCAATTTCATTCATATCCATCTATGCATTCCTTTCCCCCTCCAAGCAATTTGGATGCCAAGCATAAAATTCGTAAGTCTAGCAATCCACATGTATTCAAGGATCAACATGTCCAATATAATCAACATGTCAAAACAAAGAAAAATTTGATCTATAAAGAAAAGGAAAAATCCAAAAGGCCACAAAGGCCCACTGAGAAAAATAAAGCAAAGTTAAAATCTATATGGGTTCCTAAATCCCTTGTGTTAGCAATGCACTCCAAGGAACCACAAAAGCATGAAAAATCAAAAACCATGTGGATCCCTAAGCGGCTCCTTGAAGCACAAAATCCTAAAGAAACATCCACTTTGGCATCTAAAATTGCTGTTCCTCCATCCAAACCTTCCAAGTCTATTTCTCCACCACCTTCTTCATCTGTTTTGGGCCCTTATGTCCCAAAATCCCAAGCTATTCCTCCATCCAAATCTCACAATCTGAAATACATTTTTCCTCCATCAGTCCATTACCCCTCAATGTGTGTGCCAATGTCGATCTTGCCTTCATTTCCATCCACTCAAGCATAGTTCTTTCAATACCCTATCCATTATCCAATGCATATTTTCCATCCTTCGATCCCGTTGATCCAATCCTTTACATAAATCCTTGCCTTAGTTTCATCTCATTTTCATGTCCTTATCCTACCAACATCTTTGAGCATACTTTTAAAGGTCATGGTCCATTGTTTTTCAAGGCTACTATCCAAACAAAAAGATGTTTGAGTCCTTCTTCCGTCCCCTATCATGTGTCCATCTTCTATTGAAAAAGTCAAAATACAAAAAAAAAAGTGAGAAAAAAAAAATTGAAAAAAAAAGTAAAGAAAAATAATTCGTCCACTGGTGAAAACCTGGCAAATAGGCACCTTGGGCAAGTACCATGATGGAAACCTGGCAAACAAGCATCATGCGTAATCTATGAACTTCTTGCACACCACACTTGGGGGCAGGTTTCCTCCTTCATATCCTATTGCCCTTCCATTATCCTATCGAACCCCTGTCATTACCCTTCGTATCTTATAATCCCTCATGTCCAATTTCCCTTTCCACCTTTGATCTTGACAAGGCTGAAGATCATCATGAGCATCATGCATCTTGTTTGCAGCTTTTAGTCCATCATAGCTTTTGGTCTTTATCCATTTGCTTATTATAACCTTTCATCCATATTCCCTGTCTTATTGCAACTTTCTGCCACTATCCCTTAGCCTACCCCGACCTTCAATCCATGTCCCTTATCCATTCTTGGTCTTGCTTATCCTATCCATCTCTTATCACTATCCATACACTCTTTTTCATTCCTTGTTCTTGATCTGACATAAGGACGCAAAATTTAAACATGGTTTCAAAAACCTCTTGACATGTCCCTCATGCCATGTCACTGCTTTACATTGTCATATCCAGTCTCTTGTCCCATCACGCAATAGCCCTTGAAAATTGCATCCGTATTGTCTCCACGATAAAAGGCCTTTGTCTTCCCTCTATCCACCATCATTTCAGCAAGCCTATTTATTCACCTATCATATTCCTTGCCTTGCTAGACACTGGGGGCAAAATCTTAAAAATCAAATAATGTCTGGAAAAAATCTCTTAAAAATTTAAAAATGTCCTAAAAAAAATCTCAAAAACATTTCAAAATGTCCTGAAAAAATCTCAAAAAAATCGAATAATGTCCTGAAAAAATATCTAAAAATTGAAAAATGAAAATCCCTAAAAATCATAAAAAGTCCTAAAAAAATGAACACAAAAACATTTCAAAACATTAAAATCCAAAAACAAGCATTTTGCAATCAATGATCCCTCTATGCATAGACAAATCATTGAGCATACCTCTAACGACAATCAATCCAACACTGTGCTTTAATAAAATCATGCATAAACAGATGAACTTTTTCAATCAAAACTAGACATTCAAACTGATCAAAATTGTCTTATCAATCGAACGTTACCATCAAAATCATTTGTCCTTGGTGCTACTATCATGGGTCTTATACAGGGTGTGGTATACTCGAAACCAGACTGTGTCCTGTCTTAGATGAGGTACCGCATGTTCTGAAACCAGACAGCATGATCGACCTATCAACACTTTCAACTTTTGACAATGAAGATCAAGATGTTTGTTTGACTTATTGGAATTACCGAGTCTTATCATTTACTGATTTCTCTTCGATCATGTTCCTATGTTGCTCGATGATGTCACTGAGTGATTTAGAGTGACCGGGATGGTTCATGGTCCCTTTCTTTTTTGAGATTGTTATTTGTCTGTGATGTGTCTGTCTTTTGCAAAAAGGGTTGCATTTCAGCTCTGGCCTTCAATGCCATGATGCTACGCATCCCTTTTGCTACATTAAATAAAGGTTCTCACCTACTTATGTGCATATGTGAAAGCAAGTTTTTCTTCATCTCTAACTGTCCTCTGTCTAATTTCTTCTTACTAACATTTCTTCCGTCAGTCTTGGTGATCTATTTGAACCTATCATTTTCTATCATTCTTATCAATCAATTGGCCTCTTTTCTGGATGTTTCTGGCCAATTCCTCAAGGGGGCATGCATATGTCATTATTATTGTCTGGGGCATTTTCATTATTGTTCTTTGAAACAACGCTTAAAATCGCATTGTCTCAAAGAGGGGCAAAATGTAGACACCTAAAAATGGTCAACGCTTGCGGAGTCATACTTTAACATTGGTGCATTGCCTCATTTTAGAGTTTTTGCATCGCATTAACATTTCTCCTATGTTACGCACTTGGTCTTTATCATTTGCGAGCATCGAGTCTTTCTTCTGCATTCTTCATTTGTCTCGCTTTCGAATTTGGTCTTGTCGATAACAATCTTTAATCATGATTTTGGTTGATCTTGTCAATCTCTTATCAACTTGTCAATCTCGTCATTTTACGATCGAGTTGTCATCGATCCTTGTCCTCTTCAATCATGTCAATTTGGATCAATTTGTCATTGTTCCTTGGCGCATTTATCAATCAAATCATTTATCAATTCAAAATCATGATCGAATCAATATCAACGATCCTTTGTCAAGACCTAATTGTCGTCCTTGTATTTCTAATTCATCTTCCAAGGTTTTATGATTTATTCATTTAATCTTGTTTGGCATTTTCCCTCTAGGTTAAATAATTTATTTATTTATCCTAAGTCTTCTTGTCACAATTAAATGTTTATTTAATTGGCTAATTAATTTCCTCCTATTTTTGTAAATTAATTAATGAATGAGAAATTATTAATTAATTTACCTAATTTGCGTCAATTCCTAATTTCCAAGTCATCATTTCTAACCTAATTTTCTAATTTCTCCTAAATTCCTAAATGTCTATTTCTATTCCAAAATCTCGTCATAAATCCTTGCATAGCAATTTGTCATAAATTGTCATAAATCCTTGCATAGCAATTTGTCATATACATGTCATAATTTTTTTATTCTTGATTTGAATTTCCATTCGAATCACTATCATGCTAATTTGATCTTTTTCTCCAATTTCTCTATAAATTGGATGAATTTCTTCACTCAAATCCCTTGATTCTTGATCCCTAATCAGATTATCGAATTTCTAATCACTTTGTCAAATCACGCTTCTAGTATTCTTGTGTCAATGGCAATCTTGCTTTCACAATTAGGTGTATGCACTTGAAGGTGAGATCTACAACAAAACTATTTGGAGAAGAAAGAAGAACAATGGAGCCGCATGAAGGGAACATTTGGTTTGCATAATCTTTTACATGTTTTATCTTTATGTCTCTATTGAGTGTTGTTTAGGATAGATCATTGCAGTTATGTATTTGTGATTGAGCTATTATGTTTATCTTGTTTTGTGATGATTTCCTATTTCCTAACGTACACTATCCACCAGTTAGGCAGCCACACACTCAACTGGTTTCTGCCAATCTTGTCAACTTTGCCAACACTTAACAAATCAATATTATTGACCTTAAATACAAATCAACTAGGTCAGTAACACAACAAAAACCTAATTCTCATCATCGAGATTACAAACAAGTCGGTACAATCTTGACCCTTAGAAATCATAACAATCTCTTCACATTCTTCAAGAAAATTCCAATGGCTCCATGATCACTGCTTCATTAGACTTTGTAACTCAGCACGCGCTATGCATTAGATGCAATCCACTTTGCTCCTTTCGAAGACAACAAACACACCAAAATAACTTGAACTTATCCTCATACAATGATCACACATGTCTCCAACATTACTGCATATCATAAGATCTTAATCCAACAAACTTGATTAGTTAGGGTTTAACAGAAAAAAAATGGTAGGGTTTACTAGTTACATAACATAGAAAGGTTTAACCTTTTACATCAGTTCAACTTACAAACTACCATATACCGATTTACATCATCTTCCTTAAGTTTTATCATACCGGTTACAAGACAATAGCAAGAACAACAATAACATCAGCAATATCATGAATATCATTCACCAGTTCAATTGACATCAATGACAACATATCATTAATGCAACCTATATGCAAAATGCCAATAATCTAAAAATGCCAACAGTGATCTTGTTGTTACTTTATCATATCGACTTATTGTGGAGTGATAATTCCACCTTCGGTGGGTGATCCACCTCATGTGGAATATTTTACTATTTCTCCTACCTACCCCTACCTACCCTTGCATCTCATTGAGCCACATGTCATCAATGTGTGTTATCTTGTCTGTTAGCCTTGCCTTCAGAAGCAGGTTCATCTATATTGTGTGTAATAATTCTTGATGATCTAGTTGATCTCTTTTACATCTTGATAGGAATATAGTTTAATCTTTTCATGTTTTATCTCTCTTGTCATTGTGCTATATATTGGCCTCTTTGATCTTGGTTTCTTCAAGAATAATCTCACACCCATGAAGTAAATTTTTTTCCTCATCTTTCAATATTTCATCGAGGTATTCACCATCTTCCTCCAACAATTATATCATTTACTATTTCTCTGTGTGTAATCAATTCTACCCTAGTCCAACCTCCCCACCAAATTTGCATTCTTCTCTCTTTCCCTCTATTGTGGATACACATTCTCCATGCACCAGCCTCCTCCTCCAAATGCTCTTTCCATTTCTCTCCTCTTTGATGGGTTTTGAACCACCACAAACCAAACACCTCCACCAAGTTAAACATAAAATGCTTTTGAAACATCTCATAAACATTCTACACACAACTTCTAGACTCATAACTTCACTTCACCCAGAATACTTCATTTGGTAAACTTTTATATTCTGGCCTACTTTTGGAACAAAAGGGGTTGGTATCAATGACAAGACAAAGGTATATGTGCAACAATATCCCCTTTGTCATAGATGGAAAGACCTATCAAAACATACTTGCCAAACTGATTATCAAAAATACATCCTACACATCATCTTATACATCTTTCTCTCCCCCTTTGCCATCAAAGACAAAGGATGCAAATGAATCTCGCTAAGAACAATAACTTATCTACACAAGAAAAATTGAATGTTAAAATAGAAGAAATCAAGCATCTGGAAGCACCAGAGAAATAGCTTCACCGTGCATTGTCTGCAACTGCTGTAGTTCTATATTCTAATCTATACTTTCCAACTCTAAAATGCATTTCTCAGCATCTTCAGAACTTAATGGATAGGACATAGTTTTAGACAACTTCTTCACATTCTTTAACACTTTCAACATTCTAGAGATATGAATCTCTATTGTGTCAAGTAGCCTATCGAGATCTTTCTTAATGGATTCCTTTTTGATAATCCAAAGCTCTAAGTCCTTGTTCAGCTGGGAAATTTTCATCCTTTCAGACCCATATTCATTTAACTAGAGTTCAAAACTCTATGAAAAGTCTAGAATAGCACGTTCGACATCTGAAATTCTCTTTTGAACATCTGCAATGGCCTTCATCCAAGACAAACTGACTCTAAAAGTCTCAATAGCATGGTCAACACTGACATCTAGAAAGGTTATTTTCTCTTTCAACTGGAGATGAGATTCAATACATTTAGCCTATAGAGATTGCAACCTTTCAGAAAAAATCTTTTTCTCAGCTAACTTAGAAAAAATTCTTTCAAAATCCTCAACACATTTTTTCAACTTATTAAAGGCACTTCTCATCTTATCTTCATCATTCCATGGTTCAACTTTGACTTCAGGAAGTTTTTCATGAAGAAACTTATGTTGGCTTGATGATGATGATAGAGTTGTAATAGGATGTTTGATGACTTTATTTGTGTTACCATTGATGGCAACCATGTTTTGTTAGTCATCTAAGTCATCTAGACCAACCGGTATAGCCTAACCGGTAGTGGAATCAATTAGACAACAAAACTGTTAAGTTGTTGTCAACCGGTAAATAAGAACAAAGAGATGATTAAGCAACCGGTACAGACGATTGGTGAAGAGTTAGACATTGTGGTTTTATAGGAGTGTCGGAGACTGGAACATGCACTTATTTTCCAAACTGTGTCAACATATTTAGTGTATTGAGTGAGATATGATGGATTTTCCAATCACAGTCAAGAAGAATAGAGAATCGGTATACCAGAGTTAGTTTGATCGGTAACTGATAGACTTATTGTTATGTTTTTAAGTTATTTTTTGTTTGGCCAACATGAGAAAAGTGTAATGAGAGGGAAAATGTAAAAGGTGACTAGTTTCATTGAATCTAGGGAATTGTTCCAAGGTTATTAACCAACTTAAAAAAGTTCTTTATAAGGAGATGTAAGTTGTATGGTTTCAGAGATCAAGAGTGAGAATTTGATCATGCGGTGGAAGAAGAAGAAGTTAGGATTTGATGTTTAATCAGTGATAGAAGCGTAGAAGAAGTGGATCTAATTAGGCACAAAGGTTCTAACTTCAGATCATTTGAACTTGTTATCTTCCTAACAATTGCAGCAAGAAAATCCTCTAACAAGGTCACTCCTAATAGGGCGCGATAGGGTCCTAGCAATGTCAAAGGTGAAATCCTCTAACAAGGTGACACATTATCTTGTGTTTGTAAATCCCAATAACATGGGTAGCTCCTAACAGGGTTGGGTCCTAATAGGACTTATTGTATAGCTCTAAACTAGGCTAAAACACTCTTAACCAGGTGTACCCCTAATAGGGTGTTGTATGTCCTCAACCAATCAGATCATTATACTATAGATAGTTGATCTTTGTTGGTACTAATTCCCACCGTGGTTTTTCCCATTTGGGTTTCCACATGAAAAATCATTGTGTTATGGTTTGCATGCTTTATTTGATGTTTTCTTATGTGGTCATATTTCTTGCATGCTTATTGGTTTTCAAGTTGGTGAAAGGTGTTATCAAATTTATTAAGTTTTTTCTTGCACTGATTCACCCCCCCCTCAGAGTGCCTTATAAGTTTATCAATTAGTATCAAAGCCTTATTCCCTTGAGGCTTAACCGCTTGGGAAGGATCTCTAAGGCTAACATGGGGGAAGGTTCAATGAGTTACAAAGAGATTTCACACAAGCTTGCAGAATCTGAAGAAGCCCTTGGTGAACTAAAGGACAAGTACAAAGCTTCATTGGCTAAGAGAAAAGAGTTGGCTGAGTAGTTGTTGGAACTTAGTGAAAATAGTTCATTTGAGGAAGCAAACATTGATGCCTTGTCTAATGAGGTGGAAAATTTGAATGATGAAAAGTTAAATCTGAGGAGAGAGTTGGAAGCTAGGAGGACAGCTGAAGACACAATAAGAGATAAGGAGCATGAGATTGTTAAGTTGAACTGGGAGACTGGTACCTTGCATGTACATCTTCAAGAGGAAAAAGAGGAAATACAAGTTGATCTAGACATGGCTATGTCTCTTAGAGAAAGTCTCACAAAGAAGAATGGCGAGCTTACCAAGCAGTTGGATTATGCAAATGAGTTACTAGCTAAATTCAACAAGAGCACAAATATGGTTGATGAGCAGATTCAAACACAAAGGCAAAGAGGAGATGCACATGGTCTTGGGATATACAACTATTGAACAAGGAGAGCCATCAGGTACCAAGGACACCATGCATGAAGCCAAATCTATACCAAAGACCAAGAATAACACTGGTAAGAGAACCTACAAACTAGTATGTTTTAATTTTCATAAGGTAGGACATACTGCAAATGTTTGTAGAACTAGATCCAGTACTTTTGATGGATATAGACCTAATGCATATTAAGGATATAAGCCTAGTACTTTTGATGGATATTGCTTCAATTGCAACAAGTATGGGCATAGAGTTTTTGAGTGCAGGTCAAGAGTGAATAATCGGATATCTTACATAAATCAGAGATCTAATGGTGAATGACAGAGATCTAACAATGATCGGAGGAACCCTACTTGGCAAAGACCTTATGTGAATTGGTCTAGACCGTATGAAATGGAGAATAAATGGAATTCGACATGTTCAATCTATCACAACTATGGTCATGTAGCTATGAATTGTTAGAGAAGAACTGATAGAGGCAATGCTAGACCCTGGAGAGCATCTGGAATGGCATATTTCCACCGTCAGAAACCGAGATACATTTCAAGGTTTTGTAGAGCTAGAATGAACCAACTGGTTAATCAGTCTGTTGACCGGAAAAGAAAGAAGAAGGTATATGTGGAAGAAACCAAAAGTGAGATGAACAAGACATGGAGGAAGAAAAGTGAAGAGAAACCATCAGAGGAATCCAATTCTTCACCTAGTGTGTACAATCCCTTACCGGTAAATAAGCTATGTATGAAGCTTAGGGGGAGCATATTGTCAAATCCATTTCTGGACCCCCTAAATGGTATGCAGTAAGTCAAATCTGCATGTTTTGATGCAATACGATGTTATAAAATGATTTTGAGATATAATTAGTAGATTGGATTTGTTATATGTGTTAGACAGTTCAAATAACCAGAAGACAACTAAGAGGGGGGATGAATCAGTTGTCACAGATTATCAGAATAATTAGCATTTAAAACTTTAATACCAAAACCCAAAACATTAATACTAGAATGGTTAAACCAAATACCGGAATAACAAATAAATCAATTAAGCATAAACAATAATCAAAGAATAAATACCATCCACATGACACCAAGATTTATACATGGAAAACTCGGTAAAGGAAAAAACCATGGTGGGAAGCCTACCCACAGTCAGATAATAGTTCTACAATAAGTATGTGAATTAAAATTGAGGGGCCTGCACTTGCAGGAAAGCAAATAGCCTAGAGCGCACTGCTCATCACAAAAGGAGTCTCACTGACTACATAGAAATCCAGACTACAATCTGGAAGAATGAATGAACTGCAAAGATATCATCTCCTATGCCTGAGTACAGTTCTAGTTAAGCTCAATACCAGAGGAATAAATCGTCTTACATAAACCCAACTCTATCTCCAATGATCGACCAAATCCTCTGGATGATATTATATTATTTGCACATTACATATCCATATCCCATTCCTATGACCATGATGATCTACAATGAGATCTTACATCATATATATTCAAACCCTCGACCATAAATAATTAGGTCGAACACCAGACAATATACCAATTACAAATCATGTCGGCCTTAGACCAAACAAATAATATCCAGCTCATAAGACATCTTGGAAACACATCGAGATTTCCAATCCACACATTACATTAAGTCGGTCCATAACCTAGATAACACCGAGACCCAATATAGGTACACATGCTAAAGCAATGATCCCAATTCGCCAAGTCTTGAACATGATCACCATCAGCATCCTGAATCCATACCAGAAGCTACACCAACACCACTTATGCATATCATCAAAGATCTTCAACAAAGCTCTACCGGTGAAACCCTCACTGGAACCACAAACCAAGCTTCCAAGAAAATAGGATAGCATCCGATCACTAGATCAAAACCAAAGGACTGACTATGAACATGAATAGAATGAATAAGCCAATTCCATAACCAAAACATATCGGATCATGCTAGATCCAAACCAACCAGAAACCACACAACCTACTGGGACCAGAAGAGTGTTGGTAAAGCATCTAAGACAACTAGTGTTGACATCAATGACAAAACATTAATGCAACACATAATCAATTCCTCCAAAGGGTCAACAATCTCCCCCTTAGGCATTTATGGAAACACTAGATGTGAAAAACATCTAAGTACCAAGAAATGCCAAACAAGTCTCCCCCAATGGAAGACAACCAACAATCTCCCACTCAAAGATATAGCAATGAAGTTCTAAAATAAAGATCAAACTCCCCTTGTGAATGACATCTCTGTAAAGCTCTGAATTACACATATATCTCTCCCCTAATGTATATAACTCCTTTAGTTTTTCACATCAATATCTCTCCCCCTTTGACATTAATGCCAGAAATCTGACATAAATATCAAAGCAAAAACATAAACCACTAAAACACAAAGCTAACTACTCCCTCTGAGTAGTAGCATCCCCACATCAATGCTGAAATGAATAATATCTCTGATAATACATACCATACTGATGTCAAAAAGCATCAATTAGTTCTTTGTCAGAGGGACAAAAACCCCTAACCTCTCTCTCAGGTACTCAAATGGTTCTTTAGGCAAAGGTATAGTGAAAATATCTACAATCTTCTCTTTAGTGTTGACATAAACTAGTCTAACTTCATTTTATTCCATCTTCTCCTTCAAAAAGTTATAGTTGATAGATATGTGCTTTGTCTTAGAGTGAAATACAGGATTCTTTGATATGTCAATAGCAGCAGAGTTATCACAGTGAATAACTACCGATCCAATGCAATGCACTTTGATGTCCTTCAATATTTGCTTCATCCATAGAACTTGTGTATAGTTAGTAGCAGCAGTAACATACTCAACTTCAGTAGTAGATAAAGAAGTACATGACCATTTCTTATTGATCCATGAAACCAACTTCTTTCCAAGAAAGAAAGCTCCATCGGAAGTACTTTTCTAGTCATCAACATCTCTAGCTCAATCAACATATGTATATGCACATAAAGTAAAGTCATCATCCTTAGGGTACCACAAACCATATTCAGATGTACCTTTCAAGTATCTAAAAATTCTTTTCACTGCACTCTCATGATTTTCTCTAAGATCACTCTGAAATCTAGATGCAATACAAACAACATTCATTATGTCAGTCCTAGCTTGGGTCAAATAAAGCAGACCTCCAATCATAGATTTGTATCTTGTAGGATTTACTGATGTAGAAACATCTTTCCTTGTCAATTTCTTAGTTGTAACCTTAGGAGTACTTACCGTTTTAGAATCTCTCATACCAAATTTCTTCAACAATTCCCTAGCATACTTAGTTTGATAGATGAAAATGCCTTTATCAATCTAAGTAATCTGCAAACCTAAGAAAAATTTCATTTCCCCAATCATAAACATTTCAAATTCTTTCTCCATATTCTTAGAAAATTTCATGCACAACTTATCTTCAACTCCAAAAATGATGTCATTAACAAATACTTCAATAATCAATATATCATCATTAGTGACCTTATAATATAAATTACTGTCAACATTACCCTTAGTAAAACCAAGCTTCAAAAGATATTTATCCAACCTTGCATACCAAGCTCTAGGTGCCTGTTTCAATCCATAAAAAGCTTTTCTTAACCTGCAAACCATGTTTGTATCATCTAAAAGTGAGAACCCATCAGGTTACTCAATATAAACTTCCTCATCAAGATCCCCATTCAAAAATGCACACTAAACATCCATCTGATAAACCTTGTAGTTCTTATGGGTAACATAAGAAAGAAATAATCTTATAGCTTCAATCCTAGCTACAGGTGCAAAAGTCTCACCATAATCAATTCCTTCCTTCTGAGGATATCCTTTACAAACCAATCTAGCCTTATTCCTTACAACTTGACCATCCTCATTCAATTTATTCCTAAAAACCCATTTAGTTTCAATAACATTCTTATTTTTAGGCCAGGGAACTAAAGTCCATATGTTATTCTTCTCAATCTAATCTAATTCTTCTTCCATAGCTTTCAGCCAACATTCATCTTTACATGCTTCAATTATTGATACTGATTCAACTTGAGAAATGAAACATACCTCATTAGATTCCAATATTCTTCTTATCATCAATCCATTGTTCTTATCCCCAATGATCTGATCTTCTGAATGATTCAATCTCACATACATAGGAGTCTTTTGACTCTCTATTCCTCTTCCCGATTCTTCAGGTATTGTTGAATTTTTTGATACTGCCGGAGTAACTGGTTCAACACTCTATTCCAGTAAAGGCGCTACTGGTTTAGATATAATCATTTCCACCACCGGTTCTTGCTCATGAACTCTGATTTAACTTCTATTTAGCTCATCTGCCTTGACATTAGCACTCTCCACAATTCTCTGCAATCTCTTGTTATAACATCCATATGTCTTGATTTCATTAGAATAACCAAGAAATATGCCTTCCTCACATCTAGGATCAAATTTGCCAATGATATCATCTCTCCTGATATAACATTTACTACCAAATATTCTGAAACACTTAACTGTAGGTGTATTGCCAAACCATTATTCATAAGGTGTCTTACTAATTTCTCCTTTGATATGTACTTTGTTGAATGTATAAACCACTATGCTGACTGCTTCTCTCCAGTATATATGAGGTAGACTAGCTTCCATCATGATTGTTCTAGCAACATCCAAGAAAGTTATGTTCTTCCTTTTGACAACTCCATTCTGCTGAGGTGTCCGAGGAGCAAAAAATTGTCTCCTTATACCATGCTTCTCACAAAAGTTATTAAACTCACCAGATGTGAATTCTCCACCATGATCTGACCACAAATATTTAATCTTCAATCATGTCTCTATCTCAACTTTATCTTTAAAAATTTTAAACTTTTCAAAAGCCTCAGATTTCTCCCTTAGAAAAGTAACCCACATCATTCTAGAATAATCATCAATGATTAGCATGAAATATCTATCACCTCAAAAACTTTTAACTCTAGCAGGGCAACACAAATTAGTATGAATAAGATCAAGAACATCATAAGATTTATCTTGTATACTCCTAAAAGAGGTTCTGACCTATTTACCCATTTGACATTCATTAGATACCAGATTATAGGGCTTCACAATCTTAGGTATATCTCTAACTACCTTAGTTGAACTGATCTTTACAATGCAATCAAAATTGACATGACATATCCTCTTATGCCATAGCCAACTCTCATCAATTTTTGCAATCAAACATGTCTTCTCACTGGAATTCAAATGAAATATATTACCTTTTGTCTATGTACCGGTTGCAATCTCCAAACCAGATCTGTTAATGATTTTGCAGTTTCTATCCTTGAACTGTAATTGAAATCCCTTATCCACCAATTTTCCTACACTCAAAATATTATTCCTTAAAGCTTCATCATAATAAAAATTATTAGTATTGTTCTTACCATCCAACAATATAGTTCCTTTTCCTTTGATCATACATGCTTTGTCATCTCCAAATCTAACCAGACCACCATCAAATTCTTGCAAAGATAGAAACTTCCTTTTATCTCCAGTCATATGATGTGAACAACCATTGTCAATTACCCATTCATCCTTGTCTTCAATTTTAGTAGCAAGTGCCTTCTCTTTGGGTACATTCTCTTCCAGTGTCAAAACATCTTCCTTGATAGCCAGGAACACCCATTCCTTCCCATTGTCGGAACCACTAGCAGAGTCTTCTGCTGGTTCATCATCAGAATTAGTAACACCTTCTTCATCCTCTATGTAGCATGGTTTGTCTTTGTTTTTCCCTTATACTCATTCTGATATCTAGGGTTAGGCTTAAATGATCTTCTAACTCTTTCTTCAAATCTTGATTTCCTTTCAAGACATCTAGATGCAAAATGACAAATCTTATTACATGCAAAACATTTAAAAGGTGCTTTTCCTTCATACTTACTTCCTACCGGTCCTTTAGGTACTCTTCTAGAAAATAGTGCTTCAAGTTGCTCAAACTCATCATCTTCTCTCTTCATATCATCCAATTCCTTTGCATATAAAGCTTTCTAATCTTTCTTATTGGTTGATGATGCAGATGCATGAAAAGCAGGTTCAGACTTCACAGCTCCAGAAGGTCCAAATTCTTCAAGCTCAAAAGAAGATAATTTCCCAACCAAGGTATCTCTATTGATAGAAGTATTAGCCATTATTCTCAATTCATTAATTGCAGTAGCCTTCATCTTGTAAGCCAGTGGTAGGGCTCTCAGAAATTTAGAAAATTTTTCATCTTCACCTAGAGTTCCACCATAACATTTAATTCCCATAACAATCTCATTTACCCTTTCCATGAATGCAATAATCTTTTCATCTTCTTCCATCTTCAAGTTTTTATATCTCACTCGGTAACCATCAAGTTTAGCAATCTTCACAGTAGGGTCACCTTCATTAAGAGTCTCTAACTTATCCCATATAGCCTTTCCAAATGATTTATCGGTTAATCCCATTATTTGTTGATCAGAAAGTGCACACAAGAGGGCTTCTCTTTCTCTACAATCATTCTCAAGCTCCTTATCCAATTTTTTCAGAGGAGGGTTGCCAGATTCTGGATTATGAGGTGTAACACCATTCTATATGATCTCCCAAATCTCCTTACCAATACATCTCAGATGAGTCTCCATCCAAATCTTCCATACTGTATAATTTGTTCCATCAAGCCTAGGAATATCTCTCTAAAAGATAGCTCTAGATGAACTAGATGAGCTTGAACTGTTAGTTTCCATAGGATCTTCCTCAACTGGTTAAGATTTCTACAAAGAGGAGTAGAGCTCTGATACCAACTATTAGATAGTTCAAATAACCGGAAGACAACTGAGAGGTGGGGGTGAATCGATTGTCATAGATTACCAGAACAATTAGTATTTAAACTTAATACCATAACCCAAAACATTAATATTAGAATGCTTAAACCAAATATTGGAATAATAGATAAACCAATTAAGCATAAACAATAATCAGAGAATAAATACCATCCACATGACACCAAGATTTATACGTGGAAAACCCGATAAAGGGAAAAACGATTATGGGAAGCCTACCCACAGTCAGATAATACTTCTACAGTAAGTATATGAATTACAATTGAGGGGCTTGCACTTGTAGGAAGGCCAAAATCCTAGAGCGCACTGCTCATCACAAAAGGAGTCTCACTAACTACATAGAAATCCAGACTACAATCCAGAAGAATGAATGAGATGCAAAGATAACATCTCCTATGCCTGAGTATAGTTTTGGTTAAGCTCAATATCAGAGGAATAAATCCTCTTACATAAACCCAACTCAATCTCCAATGATCAACAAAATCCTCTGAATAATATTACATTATTCACACATTACATATGCATATCCCATTCCTATGACCATGATGATCTACAATGAGATCTTACATCATATATATACAAACCCTCGACCATAAACAATCAGGTCATCCACGAGATAATAAACCAATTACATAATTACAAAACATGTCATCTTTAGACCAAACAAATAATATCCAACTCATAAGACATCCCAAAAACACATCGAGAGCTCCAATCCACATGTTACATTAAGCTGGTCCATAACCTAGATAACACTGGGACCCAATATAGGTCCACGCGCTAAAGCAATGATCACAATGTGCCAAGTCTCGAACATGATCATCACCATCAACATCTGAATCTATACTAGAAGGTGCACCAACACCACTTATGTATATCATCAAAGATCTTCAACAAATATCTGCAGGTGAAACCCTCACCCGAACCACAAACCAAGGTTCCAAACAAACAGGATAGCATCTAATCACCAAATCAAAACTAACTGACTGAATATGAACATGAATAGCATGAATAAGCCAATTCCATAACCAAAACATACTGGAGCATACCGGATCATGCCAGATCCAAACCAACTAGAAACCACACAACCTACCGGGACCAGAAGAGTGTCGGTAAAGCATCCAAAATAGCTAGTGTTGACATCAATGACAAAACATTAATGCAACACATAATCAATTCCTCATAATGGCCAACAATATGAACTGATAGAAAGTTTTAGGGTTGAACGGTGATTAGAGTATGTTCAACCGGTTTAGCATTAAATCCAGTTGGTAAAAGGCAAATAAAAAGGTGTTTTACAGTCTCATTTCTCACCTAGCATTTTTGAGAGCACATTTGGAGAGTGACAGAAGCACAAAAGAGCATTTGATTGCTACTTTGATGAAGTTGATAGCGGATTGTGAATATTTGTGAAAAAGTGAATCGGTGGAAGAGCATTCAAACTGGAAACCCTAGTTGCAAAGAAGTTTAAAGGTATTTCTTTGTATCTATGTTTGAATTTTCATAATGGATACACCACATATTTTTGATATTACTGAAAGGCCTCGAATGTAATTCAAGGGACATCCTCATAAGTCCACAATGATAGATCCAGCTAGAGCCCTATCCAGCGTGCCCTACAGAGTTTTGCATGTTGACGACATTTGATCATACATCCATTACAAACTGGAGGATTTGGGCACATTTGCCATCTTTGATCAGTACCTATTACTGTGTGATAAACAAGGAGAAGTGAAAGATGAATTCAAAAGTGTAACCGATAAGGGTTTTCACCATGCATTAAACTTTATAGATGATTTTGAAGAAGAGCATGTGATATAAGTTCTGAGCAAGATCCATGATCAATTTATGTGGTTAGATAGATGACACAAGATCATAAAAGAGGCTATCCATGCTATCACCAGATTATGGGCAACCGATGAAGTTCCTATTTTGAGAACAATCCCGAAGGATGAGGTTATCTGACTGACAAAGTCAAAGTGGGATGGTCATGCCATGATAGTAAATGATATTGAAGATCCAGAGGTGAAGTTTGCATCCATGGTCATTGGCTATAGAGTATACTATTCGAGCTAGATGAATAGAATTCATGGAGCTGCTATCCACACAGCTTACCAGATGTTGAAAGAGAATTATGATTATGATCTAGCAGAAGCCTTGAGAGAACAACTAGTATTGAATCTTGAATCAATCAAGAAGGACAAGTGGCAAAAGTTCAAATTTGGTCATTTGATTATTGGATTGTTTTTCTATTTCCAGAATCTCTTTCATGGTATAAATGATATTTGATGGTCTGTGGATACTATTGGCATTTGGAGGAATTGATTATGTGTTGCATTGATGTTTTATCATTGATGGAAACACCGGATGTTTTGGTCGTTTACCGGTTTCCGGTTGGTTTCAGTAGAGTGGTTGGTTTATGATATTAATCCGGTATGATCCGATATGATTTGGTTTGTGGAGTTAATTTGGATTTGTCAGTCATGCTATTCAGATATGTATCATGGTCAGTTGGTTCAGGATTTGATGACTCGGGAGCTATCATTTGCTCTAGTAAGCCTTTTGGTCACTGGTAAGGGTTTTACTGGCATAGATTTGTTGAAGATCTTTTGATGCATGTGATAAGTGGTGTTGGTGTAGCTTCTAGATGGCTTTCAGGATGTTGTTGGTTATCTTGTTCATGTTCCTATTGATCGGTGGTGTTGGATTTGGTTTATGGCGACCTATTTTGGGTCCGGTGTTATCTAGGTTATGGACCGGTTTATGTAACGTGTTGGAGGATGTTCCTAATGCATTACCGACAGGATTTAATGATTGGTTTACATTGTTTTCAGCCTAATCCTACTTGGTTGATCATTGGATTGTGGGTTTATGTTATGAATTTAATGTATTATCTTTTAGGTGGCCAACATAACTCTTTAGGTCCTGGGTTGGTATAAATATGATGTAAGATCTCTTTGTATATCATAGGTCAAGGTTATGGGATTATCTGTGTGTGATAATGTTGTAACAATATGCAGAAGGTTTGGTCAATCATAGGTGATCAAATCGGGTTTGTGGAAGAGGTTTAAGGCCTCTGGTATTGAGCTTAATTGAAACTGTACTCAGGCATAGGAGATGTTATACTTGCAATTCAATCTTCATTCTGTATTGTAGTATGGATTTATTTGTAGTCAGTGAGGCTCCTTTTGTGTTGAGCAGTGCGTTGTAGGCTGTTGACCTTCCTGCATGTGCAATCCCCTCATTATTGTAATCACCTACTTACTACAAAAGTATTATTTGACTGTGGGTAGGTTTCCCACCATGGTTTTTCCCTTTATCGGGTTTTCCATGTACAAATATTGGTGTCATGTGTTCTGGATGAATGGTAACTAATACGTGACTTATGTTTATGTTTAGTTGCTATATCAATTATTTTGGTATTTGGTTTATGCATTCCGTTATTGAGTTTATATGTTCCGGTAATAAGGTTTTGAATGCTTAAAGTTTTGTAATCTGGTGACAACTGATTCACCCCCCCCCCCACCTCTTAGTTGTCCTCTAGTTATTTGAGTTGTCTAACAATTGGTATCAGAGCTTGGTCCTCTTTGTAGAAGTTTAACCACTTGAGGAAGATCCTATGGCATCTAGCAGTTCAAGTTCATCTAATACATCTGCAACTATTTTGCGGAGAGAAATTCCTAGGCTTGATGGAACAAATTATAGGATATGGAAGATTCAGATGGAGACTCACCTGAGATATCTTGGAAAGGATATTTGGGAGATCACTAAGAATGGTGTTACATCATTTAATCCAACATCTAGCAATGCTCCTTCGACAGGGCTGGATAAGGAGCTTGAGAATGATTATAGAGCTAGAGAAGCCCTTTTGTGTGCACTTTCTGATCAGCAAATAATGAGACTAACTGACAAATCAATTGCATAGCTATATGGGACAAATTGGAGACTTTGAATGAAGATGAATATACTATTAAAATTGATAAACTTGATGGTTACTAGGTGAGGTATGAGAACCTAAAGATGGAAGAAGATGAAAGGATTACTGCTTTTATGGAGAGAATTAATGAGATAGTTTTGAGAATTCAATGTTGTGGTGGATCTCTGAGCGAAGATGAAATAGTTTCTAAAGTACTGATATCTTTGCCACTGTCTTATAAGATGAAGGCTACTACAATTAATGAGTTGAGAAATATGGAAAAAACCTTTGTTAATAGGGATACCTTGGTTGGGAAATTGTCTACTTTTTAGCTTGAGGAATTTGGACCTTCTGGAGCTGTTAAATCTGAACCTTCTTTTCATGCATCTACATCATCTACCTGTAAGAATGATTGGAAAGCTCTATATGCAAAGGAACTAGAGGATATGAAGAAAGAAGATTCAGAGTTTGAGCAACTTGAAGCCTTATTTGCTATAAGAGTACCTAAAGGACCGACATGAAGTAAGTATGAAGGAAAATCACCTTTCAAATGCTTTGCATGTAATAAGATAGGTTATTTTGCATCTAGATGTCCTGAAAGGAATTCAAGATTTGAAGAAAGAGCTAGAAGATCTTTTAGGCCTAACCATGATTATCAAAACAAGCATAAGTATAGGAGAAACAAAGACAAATCATGTTACTTTGCTAATGAGGAAGGTGTGACTGATTCTGATGATGGACCGACATAAGATTCAACTAGTGGATCTAGAAATAGAAAGGAATGGGTAATTGACAGTGGATGTTCACATCATATGACTGGAGATAAAAGGAATTTCTTATCTATGCAGGAATTTGATGGTGGTCTGGTTAGATTTGGAGATGACAAAGCATGCATGATCAAGGGAAGAGGAACAATATCATTAGACGGTAAGCATAACACTAATAATATTTATTATGTTGAAGGTTTAAGGCATAATATTTTGATTGTAGGACAATTGGTGGATAAGAGATTTCAGTTACAGTTCAAGGATGGAAAATGCAAGATTATCAACAGATCTGGATTGGAGATTGCAACCAGTACACAAACTAAAGGTAATATCTTTCATTTGAACTCTGGTGAGAAGACATGTTTGATTGCACAAATTGATGAGAGTTGGCTATGGCATAAGAGGTTGTGTCATGTGAATTTTGATTGCATTTTGAAGATCAGTTCTACTAAGGTAGTTAGAGATATACATAAGATTGTAAAGCCCTATAATCCTATATGAAAGGAATGTCAAATGAGAAAGCAAGTCAAAAATTCTTTTAAGAGTATACAAGACAAACCTAATGATGTTCTTGATCTTATTCATACTGATTTGTGTGGTCCTGCTAGAATCAAAAGTTTTCAGGGTGATAGATATTTCATGCTAATCATTGATGACTATTCTAGAATGATGTGGGTTACTTTTATAAGGGAGACGTCTGAAGCATTTGCAAAGTTTAAAATCTTTAAATCTAAAGTTGAGATAGAGATAGGACTGAAGATTAAATGTTTAAGGTCATATCAAGGTGGAGAATTCACATCCGGTAAATTTAATAGCTATTGTGAGAAGAATGGGATAAGGAGATAGTTGTTTGCACCCCGAACACCTTAGTAGAATGGAGTTGTAGAAAGGAAGAACAAAACTATCTTGGATGCAGCTAGAACTATGAAGATGGAAGCTAATCTTCCTCATGCCTAGTGGAGAGAAGTTGTAAGCATGATGGTATACACATTCAACATAGTTCATATCAAAGAAAATACTAGTAAGACACCTTATGAGTTATGGTTTGGTCATACACCGATAGTTAAGTATTTCAGAATCTTTGGTAGTAAATGCTATATCAAAAGAGATGATTCCATTGGAAAGTTTGATCCTAGATGTGATGAAGGAATATTTATTGGTTATTCTAATGAAAGCAAAGCATATTGATGTTATAACAAAAGATTGCAGAGAATTGTGGAGAGCACAAATGTCAAATTGGATGAGCAAAACAAAAGTCAAATCAAAACTTATGAGAGAGAACCAGTAGTGGAAATGATCATAACTAAACTGGTAGCACCTACACTGGAACAAAATGTTGAGCCAGTTACTTCGATAGTATCAAAATAATCAATAGTAACTGAAGATCATGACAGAGGAATAGAAAATCAGAAGACTCCTAGGTATGTAAGGTTGAATCATTCAAAAGATCAGATCATTGGAGATAAAAGTAAAGGAGTGATGACAAGAAGAAGGTTGGTAGTTGACGAGGTATGTTTTATTTCTCAATTTGAACCGGCATCAGTAATTGAAGCTTGTAAAGATGAAAGTTGGATGAATGCTATGGAAGAAGAATTAGATTAGATAGAAAAGATTAACACATGGACTTTAGTTCCCCGGCCTAAAAATAAGAATGTTATTGGAACTAAATGGGTTTTAGTAATAAATTGAATGAGGATGGACAAGTTGTGAGGAATAAATCTAGATTGGTTTATAGAGGATATTCTCAGAAGGAAGGAATTTATTATGGTGAAACCTTTGCATCGATAGCTAGGATTGAAGTTGTGAGATTATTTCTTGCTTATGTTGCACATAAGAACTACAAGGTTTATCAAATGGATATTAAGTGTGTGTTTCTGAATGGAGATCTTAAAGAGGAAGTTTATATTGAGCAACCTGATGGATTTTCACTTTCAGATGACAAAAACATGGTTTGGAGGTTAAAGAAAGCTTTATATGGATTGAAACAAGCCCCTAGAGCTTGGTATGCAAGACTGGATAAATATCTTTTGAAGCTTGATTTTACTAAAGGTAATGTTGGCGGTAATTTATATTATAAGATCACTAATGATGACATATTGATTACTGAGGTCTTTGTTGATGATATCATTTTTGGAGTTGAAGATAAGTTGTGTATGGAATTCTCTAACAATATGAAGAATGAATTTGAGATGTCTATGATTGGGGAGATGAGATTTTTCTTAGGTTTGCAGATTACTAAGACTAACAAAGGTATTTTCATCTATCAAACTAAGTATGCTAGAGAGTTGTTGAAGATATTTGGGTTGGAAAATTGTAAACCGGTTAGTACTCTAATGGTTACAAGTGAGAAATTGGCAAAGAATGATGCATCTACACTAGTAAATCCTACTAGGTACAAGTCTATGATTGGAGGATTGTTATATATGACTCATACTAGATTGGATATAATGAATGCAGTTTGTATTGTATCAAGATATCAGAATGATCCTAGAGAAAATCATGAGAGTGCAGTGAAAAGGATTTTCAAGTATTTGCAGGGAACAACTGAATATGGTTTGTGGTTTCCTAAAAATGATGACTTTACATTATGTGCATATACAGATGTAGATTAGGATGGAGATGTTGATGATCGGAAGAGCACATCCGGTGGAGCTTTCTTTCTTTGAAAGAAACTTTTTTCATGGATCAGCAAGAAGCAGTCATGCACTTCTTCATATATTGTTGAAGTTGAGTATGTTGTTGCTGCTATTAACTATACACAAGTTCTATGGATGAAGAAAATGTTGAAGGATATAAAGGTGGATTGTAATGAATCGATGATTATTCACTGTGATGATTTTGTTGCTATTGATATATCAAAGAATCTGATATTTTATTCTAAGACAAAGCACATATCTATCAAGTATAACTTTTTAAAGGAGAAGGTGAAAGTTGATGGACTTGTAAAGCACTGAGAGGGGGGGTGAATCGGTGACACCAAAAATAGTACTATTTTAAACACTGACTGCTAGATAAACTTAACAAGTTTGTTAAACAATATGCATGCAATAAAAAATGATATAACAACATCCACACTAAGTAAAACATCCACCATAACACAAGTGTTTATACATGGAAAACCCAAATAGGTAAAAACCATGGTGAGATGGGACTCACAAGTTAACTATCTACAGTAATAGATAACTGACCGGTTAGGGTCTACAAAGAGCTTTGCTAGGAGTGAATCCTTTTAAAGATCCCAAAGCTTAGTTAAAAGCTATACCCTATAAAAGGTAGTACCATGTAAGGAGTAACCTCGGTGGAGGATTTATGAACCCAAACTAATGGATCACCTGGTTAGAGGATTTGAACAATGAATCTTGTTAGAGCTTACTCAGTTAGGGGATTTGACTGTTGCAGTGATTAGAAAACAACAAGTAGTGTGATCTAGTAATAGCACAACTTGCTTGTATAGATCATCTTCTGTGTACTTAACACTTCTTTACCAACATACTCTGTGACTTAACACTTTTGCCTTCACACATAACATATCACTTTTGCTCATACAAAATAATTCATTGTGATGATAATATATAGACATTTAGATTTCATGTCGGCCTCTATAAATCATAACACAATTACCTAGGTGTAGTGTATCTGGTCAAGTGATCATAACTCATCATAAAAATACCGCCAAAACTTGTCAGTGGGGATAACTCATCACACAATCAATGAATACCAGTTGGAACAATCAATACCGGTTGGAGTTAAACATATAAACCATTTATCCTTGATGCTCCTGTGATAATCTCTGTCGAATCTTCACATTGATGTCGAGTTATGCAAATCCACTGGTTGTCTCCATGTATATACCAGTTGTCACCATGTCCTAGTTAGATATAAACCTCTAGTATACTGGTTGTAGTATAAATAACTTTGAAGTCACATCAGTAGACAATATGAACAAATTTGTGTGTATGTGTTTCATCAATGACAACATATGATGAATTCATTACAACCATCATCAAGCCAACAATCTCCTCCTTTGGCATTGATGGCAACACTTAGAAAATTTTACAGTAATACCATTAAGTGTTCTTACAAAAAAATTTATACACATACTCCATCTTACAACATACATCATACAAAATTTTCAAAAACACACATATATATTTCTACTACCCCTTTGACAACAATGCCAAATTGAAAAGCAATATATATATATATATATATATATATAGAAAAGTTTGTACCAAAATGTTCTACATATACAAAAACTTGAAAAATTGAATCAAGATTCATGCATTCACAAGTCTCATGAAAATAACATTAAAGTTCATCTTCAACTAGGATATGACATGTTTCCATGTCTCTAGCACGTTCTCAGTGTACTCAACTGTAGACATAATCTGTGTATGGAACTCTTCCATGGAATCAAGTGTATAGGTTTTTGGAGTAGCTAAAATAGCTTATGCATTCTTGTAAGCTCTTTGTAGCATGTCCACTTGGGATGTGAGTAGACTCTTCAATTCCTTTAGTGACCAAAGTCTTTTTGCTTTTCTAAGATCATAGATATCCAACCTGTTGTGCAAATCATCCATAGATTTGCTAAAAGAAAAAATAGAATCTTGAAGTAGTACATATGCATTGCATATCTTTTTTAGCTCTTGCTATATTTTTGTTCGCCTGTTATTGATATCAGAATAAAAGAATGAAACATTAGAAGTAGATGCAAGATATCTCCCTCCTATTTCAATAGTATTTCTCAATAGATCTTTTTTAAGAGATAGAGCAAGTTTTCCTGTATCAATCTCTTTCATAAGCTTCTCTCCATACTTCTTCCTACAACTCTTCTTAGCATAAGTTTGTGCTGCTTCTTCAAGTGACTTAATTTGGTCAAATACATCAGCAACCAATCGACCAAGTTTGCTAATAGGGGTTGTCAAATGGCCTGTAGTAGTTTTCGATAGTAGACTTGATAGAATATCTACAACATTCTGAATGGTTTTAGCTTCCATTCTTTGCTCTTTAAGTCTCTTCTTGTGTGCCCTAGATTGCATGACAGTTGCAATCTTCATCATTTCAGATGCACTAATATTATCAATTATAGGCGCTACGATGCCTAATGAGTCATCACAATCTTCATCAGTCTGTTGTATGACTAATGTTTTTACCAGTTCAGAAGATGTTGCCTTAACAATTTCTCTCCCTTTTCCTTTCTCCATTTCCCATTCAAAAATATGTGTATCAATGTTTTCATTAGATTCCTTCTAAATGTCCTGTGAAACTGGTGGGGATTGGGTTTTCTCAGGTTGTTCTTCTGCTGGTGGAATACCCACTCCTGGTTGAGTTGTCAGTTTCTCAACTGAAGTAACTTGTAAATCAGTGATTTTAGGTGTCTGCATATCTGGTACCATAATGTTTCCATATAGATCAAATGTATCCTGAATATCATCAACATGTATGACTTGTTGGACAATAGTGTCATCCAACACTAGCTTGCACAATTTTATCCATTTTAGGTACATCAACAACATCTTTCTCATGTATAAGCTCTTCCATTTGTTGGATGTTACAGGCTATCTAATGAGTCTCATCCTCAACAGTTTGCCCCTTTCCACTAATTAGCTTCAATCTTCTTGTTTTGTAAGCAAAATAAAATTTGTACTTATCAACCAATTCATTCAACTCATCCTTTGACAAATTAGGAAAGCATTGCACAAATATATCATCTATAATTCCATTTTCCTTCTTTACAACTTCCTCCCATTTATTCAAAAGAATAGTATACAAGGAATTAGAAATATTCTTTTCAAGATCATGTGGTAATCTACTGTAATGGCACAAATAATTGATTACCTGTTGAATGATTTGTTCCTTTTCATCTTCACTGAATGAATCAAAATGTTTTTTGACATTATCAAATCAATTTTTTCCTAATGTCT